>NC_036248.1:5018093-5022860 GCF_002742605.1 Olea europaea var. sylvestris
TTGAGAGTTAGAACTTTCCATGGCTTGACGGAAGTTGATCAGATCATCTTCCACCATTCCAATGTCAACTTCATGTTCTCGAAGAAATACGATGTAATCATTCGAAACCAAAATTGACCAATTAAAAACTTTAGGATCAAATTTTAAAATTTTGAAACTTTAGGGGTCAATTTGAATTAATTATGAACTTAGGGGGCCAATTTGAATTAATAATTAAATTTTGAGGGCTTTAATTATAAATTCAGAACTTTAATAGCCCGAATTAATTAATTTTAAAACCTTAGGGACTGAATTATTAAATTCGAGACTTAAAGGCCCAAATTTCAATATAACTTAAAGGTTAGGGACTGAAACCTTAATTTTATAACCCTAACCCTAATTGCAACTAGGGGCCTCAACTTATCTAATTTACAGAGAAAGCTCCCGCCCAAAAAAATTTCTCCTTCTTTCCCGGTGGCGGCGCACTCCGGCACCGGCCCACGCCGACGCCACAGGGCGTTGCTGCATGCTGCTGCGTTTTGCAGTAGCCCCCTGCAGAGGCCAGCGGCGGGTCTCCCATCGCTGGCCAGATCTTCAAAAATTTTTATTTTATTTTATTTTTTTATTTTTTTTGTTTTCGTACAGAAATCTGAACCCAAAAATCTGAATTTTCTAAACTGAATCAATCCGAACGAAAATAAAAAGAATTATACTGCAAAAAATTTTCAAATTTAACAAAAAATATATATAACCAAAAATTGTTAAATCTGAAAATTTCAAAATATATTGCAAGAAGCAAACTAAAACCTTTGATTCTCAATGATTCAACATGAAGAGGCTCTGATACCACTTGTTGTATAATTTAGTGCTTTAAATTACTGAATCTTTCATGTTAAATCATCAAGAAATATAAGAATTAAAGCGAAAGCGTACCTGAATCAGACATGGTTGATGCAATATGAATTTCGCGGTATAATCTTCCAAATCTACACGCAGTCTCCTTTTCCTCTCTGTGATAGGATGCAGTAGAGAATGAATAATTCATTGCGTGTGATCTGGGAACCATAACCTATTTATATAAGGATGCCATTTTACCTAATTCGGCCCATCATAGAATTAGGACTTGGGCCTGGTCTCTACACATATGTAAACCTATACTTTAACTGGATACATTAAAACTCAAAACCGAAGCCTTATTAGATCACTTTAATTGGGCTCAACCGAATTCGATAACCTATAATTTAACACACAATTATTCACACATATAAGCCCATCTTTAATTAAAAATCCTTACAGAGTGGACTTTGCTTTTGCAGGCAGCACTTCAATGGCACAGAATTTCTTCGTGAACAATAATCTTACACTTGACATTACTCCTGTTTCACTTCAGACAGAACTCGGTTCAACGAGTTTCTTGAAAGTGAGGTGTGCAACAGCTCACCATCAATGTGTGAGAATTTACTTAATCATGCACAGCGGAAGTTAATCAAATTTCAATTTTTACAAAGGATTTGTTTGTGTTCAGATAGAAATTGTAATAGAAATTATACTTTTTGCCAAACTCCTTTACTTTTCTTTTGTTCCAATAATATTGATCTGTCACCCACAGCTGTTCAGCCTCCAATAAAATTTCACACAAAAAATAAGATTGTAAGAGAACCAAAGTTTTTTGTTCTTATGCTAGTAAGAATGAAAATTTTCTACAAATTCTAAACCCTGGTTGCTTATTTAAATAAGACCAAACGGACTTGACCTGTCTCTTATCCTGATCCAATATTTAATTAACACATTTAGGCTTTGTTTGTCTATCATTTTTTCACATTCTATCGCATTATTTTTTCTACAATACTCATTTTTAATCATACATCATTAAAATAATATTACACTTAAATAAAAAAAATTTCCTTCTTTTTTGACCACACATTTCAACATCAATCACTATTTCATAATATATTACTCATAAATAATGGGGCACAAACAAGCACTTAATTAAACCCGATCCATGAATTAATTAACCCAATTAATTAATTTATACGATACTTGTTAAATTAATTAATTGATAAAACATAACCTTTTAATTCTCGTTTTGTGTGAGACACAACAGGTTTTCAATCATGATGCCTAATGACGTGTATTATTATTTTGATATAATCAAAATCGATAAATTAAAACATCTTTTTAGTTTATAACTAATTTACATCCGTCGTCCCATATTGACATTAGCAATGTGTCGGGACAATATATGTGATGAAAAATGTCATGTAGTATGACAAAATCAAACTTATTTGTTTATCGTAAAACTATAATCCATTTGTTAATATGATTCGATCCGCTACGAGATATGGATAAGTGTCAATCTCAATTATTGATCATATCTTTCATTTCACTATTAAGTTAATTCAAGTCAAAAACTCCTTTTCGACTTATGAGTACATCTTGGCTAAGAATATCGTTATCAACTTAATTGAATGATATATAGATCATAATCTTTTACTATCTAAGAGTAACGAATCATCTATCGGTCATTCACAACATTCATACAATTGTTGACATACTAGAATGATGTCGTATTAGTTGCCCTTGGCAGAACAACATCTAACATCACTAAAATGTGGTTGCCCTTACACAAGGTATTATGATGACCTCAAGTTAAAGAACCAATTCCACTACCGAACGTTAGAGATTAATCATTGACACTCAGATAGTTATCCATGTGAAATCTCCTAGCAAATCTCTAATGTTTTGTTCTATTACAAAACATCAACGTGCTCATTTAAGTGTCACCACACCTTAACTTGTAAGATCAGCTACCTCATTAACAAGTAAAAAATGTCACACGTGATGGTCTAACCGTAATAACGCTATCCACATCTCGTTATTACTTATGACCATAGATTATTTAATATTTAATCATACAAATAATTTGTATCTCACAATCGCAACTCTTTGTGATTAACAAACTACTGAAATTTGAATCTACTAATTCTATTATTTAATATCATTATTAGAATATTGATTTAAATAAATAATAAATCTTGCAAAAAATAAATGCATCAAAACATATTAAAAGTATTTACAACATAAATCGAGTGGACCCATGGCATAGCACTTACACAATGTTGGAGTGTAAAGCAGAATATGTAACTTATGCATTGTTTTGGGTGGGAGAAATGGGAGACAGGTTGTCTGACATTGTCCACGGCAATTGATTATACATTTATTCGGGGCTTTAAATAATGACATTTTATAGTTTTTTATTCATATTATATTTTTTCTAATAGGTAAAACTCACGATTTGATGAATAATTGGAGAAAACAAGTGAAAAATAGAGAAAATGGCGAAATCAAAACTATTGGGACTAAAATGCAATCATTCAAAAATTGTGTCAGATTGTGAGATGGTGTTTCAAGAATGTCAAGAGTCAATTAGATTTGAAGAGAAGTCAATGTAATGAGAAATTGTCGAAAATGATCAAAATACACACTTTAGAAAGTTCAGCAAAAAAAATTGTATCGTGTTTAAGCATGAGCCTACAAAGGTTTCTTAAGCAAGGTCACAAAAAGTTATTTCCAGGACTAAATCATGTATATTGTTCTTACGCACCAAATGACCATGCTTAAACATGGCTCAATTTCAGGAAAAAAAATTGTGTTTCCTTATTTTGTTTGGAAACTTGGTATATCGAGTCTTTTGGCACTCCATATATTCCATAAGCCATCCAAAACGTGAGGAACCTTCCTTTGATCTAAAAATCACATATTCTACGTATTTTGGAGGCAAGAAACAAGGCGCAATCATCAACCAACAACAAACTATACAAGTTTATTGATGAATATTCATTAATTTTTCAATATTCAAGCTAAGAAATTGGATTTATCCACTTTCTTCATTATTTCTCAATCCAGTGGTGCACCTCTTGAAGCCATTGGTATAGCAGCTACAAAAATGGATCGCAAATCTATAATTAGTCTTCTCTAGTGTTGGCTACAGTCCAAGAAGTAGTCTTTTCCCATTTTCTAGCAAGAAGAAGTAGGGATTCCGTTAAATCTTATCTTTCTCTATTTCCACTTGTGTGAGGATATATGCCATTAACCCTTAGCTCATTAAGGTTCCATATGGAGCATACACCCAGTTCAAGAATGGAATTGAGGATGAGAACGACGGATTGCCAAATGATTATTTAGTTCTATGGGTAAGACGTTGATCGATTCCTTTCCGCACGGGTCGTTTCTCTCGAATTCGAATCTTTGCTTACCCATGAACTTTCGATGCCCGCCTGATGTGCATCTAGCTGTCAAAGGCATCAGAGTAAGCGTCAGTGGATTTTCTGAAAACTTTCGTGATATGCCTCTTTCGGTTGCTTTAGGCGAATTTCAACTTGAGAAGGATCAAAGACGAACTCCCGCGGGGACAGTAGTGAGGAATCTTGGACAATGGGCGAAGGCCCGTTGTTTTGACTTTAATCACTTCTACCTAAATCCGAACCTGCCTGACTTGCCTTCTAAGATCTTTCTGGTGCTTTTGAAAGAACTGCTTATATACTATAAATGATTAAAGTAATCTCATTAAGGGACTAAGGCCTATAAAAGAACGGACTCGGAGAGTAACCCGATGTCTCTTCAAGGATGAGTGTCAGACTTGCATTACATTATCTCTTGTGCTGAAGCACCTAAATAGAAATCCGCGAACCTCATGGCTCACCTGGGATACGTACACCCTTGCTTGCGAACTTCTTTAGTAGGGCGATGATGTCTTTTTATTATTTCTTTTATAGTTTAATTATTAGG
>NC_036248.1:5024777-5051303 GCF_002742605.1 Olea europaea var. sylvestris
TTTTTTATTTTTATTTTGGTAAAAACCCAATTTTTTATGTGTAATTTTTTTTTACCCGTAGTAGCCCGATTTGAAATTTTATAACCCTGTCTTGAATCCAATCCTAGATCCGTCCCTGTATATGCAAACTACTAGAATGCCTTGCAGCACATGTTTCAAAATCCCGGTGGGTATCATTGTGGAACTGACAGCGGAACCTATGACTTCAACGTGCCTTTCCCATGCGGATCGCCTCACTCGACTGCTTGTGATAACCCTTCTAATTTCATCAATTGGGATGGTGGGCATCTTACTAAAGCCATGTACAAGGTTTTGGCACATCAGAGGGGCATTTTGTGATCCACCTTGGAGTCATTTAATAAGCAAGAAAATGCAATCAGGATAGATAGATCCCCGATGAATCCCCTTCAACAATACTGTGTTACTGTTCCATGTGTTGAGGGGTGTTTTAACAGAGATGATCTGATGAAAATTACTGAAACATAATGAGAATAAAGTCTACAGTTTGACAAAGTTTATGAGAATTATTTTTGAATATCTAGTTATTATTATTATTATTATTTTATTTTACTTTAACACCAATGGCATGGTTGGTAAGGAATTACTCGGTATCATTGGATAGTATAAAGGAAATGCCGAGCTAGGTGCAAAAATTGGCGAGCACTGTATATTTAGTTTAATTGTTGAAAGTGTGTTGGGATTGAAGGTTGAAGCTTGTTAAGAAGAAAAATCAGATTAAGATGTGAAAAATACAATGAACTTATTGGAGAAAAACAAGATGAAATTTGAATCTTGCAATACGTAATATTGAATAAGCTTTCTTTAAATCAATATTTGCTCCCTCAATTTAAAAATAATCATTTTACATGTACATTCTACTTGATATTAAGTTGACATTCTAACACATGACATTCATTATCTCCATTGATTTTTAAAACAATCTTTCACATCACTGGCCAGATTTTAACACATAGATATTATTATATGTACATCAAGGTTTACATAAAAAATTATATAATGACACATGACACTTTACTATTTATCAGTTTGAAATACAATCAACTTTTTTTTTCAATATTTTTCCTTCACATCATTTTCAATAACTGTTTAGGTATCATTTTTATGTACAAATAGCAGCACAAAGACAGATGTCAACAAGGAACGTACACGTAGCTCAATTCCTTTAAAAGTGCTTTTGGGGTCTACTAGCAAATAGCTTCAGCTATATGAAAGTAATTTTGAGTTTGTACCAAACAATAAAGTGATTTGATGTTGATCACAAAATTGTATCATCGAAAATTTCGTCGGAATAAAAATTCTAATGAGATTCGTATGAAGATTGCATGGGTGAGACATGAATGAGACCCTTTATTTTGTACTTGGACCGTTAGGTACGACAATTATTGTTTTTCGAGAGCNTTATTATTTGTTTTGCTTAATTAAAAATACGATGCACAAATTAGTCTTTTTATTCTATTTTAAATAAAATTTTAGAGAGAATTCATAATTAGAAACAATTTATATTAATTTGAGAATAAGAATACTATATAAAAATAAAATTTGAGACATAAATTTGATAATATGAAATGGTTATAACCTTTAGTGCAATTAAAATATAGTTATTAAATAAAAAAATGGTGAAATGATCATTTTATCTTTTTAATTTTTTAATGATCAAAGTGGTTTATTAAATGAGAATTGGATGAAAATACTATCAATTTATCAAATATTGGAGACGTAAGTGCAAAAGAAGGAAAGCTGGGGACATCTGCTATAATATATCCAATTTATTTTATATAACGATATGTAACATTATTAAGCCCCCACTTGATGGGGACTAAAATCAAGATTTTAATTTAAATCAATAAATAATTTTAATAACATATTTTATAGGGTTCACAACTTTTCAATTGAATATTTCGTCATTTTTTATTAAAATCTACTATAAATCAAAATACCAACGTTTCACTCTTTTTGCAACCTAGTCCCCATTCATTTTTTGCTCAACTTGATCCCCAACCTTTGATTAGTTGGTAGTCAACGAATTTGACCAGAATATTAAAAAAATGCCAATTTATTATTTTTAATTAAATATAAAAAAAAACTAAAATCATTTAAAAAGTGAAACAAAAATAAAAAAGAAAAAAAAAATGCCATATCCATGACCTAGTATTTACTACCTTCATGAATTTGCTCAGAGCACCGATGCAGCAGTTGCAATAGGCAGCTAAATAGGCAGCTATACATTTATGGCATCCAACTCTCACAACGACCTTCTTGAATTTTCACCACCTCCCTCATTTACTCTTCACGTTTGATTCTATAATAAATAAATAACAATGGCAGTGTTTTGCACATTCAGGCTTGTTTGTGACTTCTCGAATTGATCTTAGGTTTCTTTACAAAATTCAAATATAGTCGAAAAATGGCCACTGCCCAAATCAGTCTAATCACAATCACAACCATATTGATTTTCTCCTCGCATTTTTCAACTGCAACCAAGACTGGAATTCCCTCTAGGCCTTTCAAGAAAGTGTATGCTTTTGGTGATTCATACACAGACACGGGCAATACATATTCATCCACTGGTCCTAGTTCATTCACTTATGTATCAAACCCTCCATATGGCACCACATTCTTCCACCACCCCACCAACCGATACTCCGATGGACGGCTCATGATCGACTTCGTGGTTCAGGCTCTTTCGTTGCCGTTCTTACCTCCATACCGGGACCCAAAATCCGATAAATCTTATGGTGTCAACTTTGCTGTTGCTGGATCCACTGCTATACTACATAGTTTCTTTGTGAAAAACAACATTACACTCGATATTACTCCTCAGTCACTCCAAACTCAACTCATTTGGTTCAACAAGTTCTTGGAAAGTAAAGGGTGTAATGGTTCAACAAGAAGCCAAGAGTGCAAGGAAGCGTTAACTGATGCACTGTTTTGGGTGGGTGAAATTGGAGCAAATGACTATGCTTATACCAGCTTTGGAAGTTCTGTCTCCCGTACAACTATTCAAAAGCTTGCCATCTATAGCGTTACCAGTTTTCTTCAGGTAATGTAGGGAAATTACTAATGACTTTCATGATCTGCAAACAATTATCAGCACGAGGAAACAGCTATAAACACTTGAAACATGAATTTATCTTGACAGAATATGTGATATGTTGCTACGATATACCGTAATTCGAGGGAAAAAAAGAGTGGTGTAATCACATGCCCACTCTGGGGCGATTGGGAAGACGAATTCCTAATTCTTACACTGATAATTAAACTATAAACAAAATAAAATAGAATGAAAAGAGAACCATGAGACCCCCATGATATTAATGCTTTTAATATTTATATATAGAAATACAGGCCTAGATTGTTTTTTACAAGTGGTTTTTCAAGTGCCAAGATCCAAAGTAGTGAGGAGCATAACTGTCCGCTTTTTGAGTGCTAAGATCCGAGCAAATAGGTAAATGTTTTTTGTATTTTTTTTCTGGTTTCAGAGGAAGAATAGATAGAGCAGGATTCTTGAAAACGATGTTACATGAAGTAAATTATTCTTACAATGCTGGACAACCGACAATATTAAATAAGGAAAATAAATATTTTCCATTATTTTGTCATGTACGATCTCTAGTACTGCATATCGAACGCGCATTATTAATAATTTAGGTACTGTAGTTCTTGAGTTTCATGATCTTATAACTTTTAAGAAGTTATCTTGACATTCCAAGGCTGTATTCGCTCCACAGGCATTGCTGAATAAGGGTGCAAAATACATTATTGTTCAAGGCCTGCCACCTACAGGGTGCCTAACACTGTCCATGTCACTGGCTCCTACAGATGACAGAGATGATATGGGGTGTGTTGGAAGTTTAAACAAGCAAAGTTACCTTCACAACACAATCTTCCAAGCCAAGTTGAATGATCTCAGAAAAAAGTTCCCACAAGCAGTTATTGTTTATGCAGACTTCTGGAATGCTTACGCGAATATCGTAAAAAGTGCAAAGAACTATCGCTTCAGGGAGCTTTTCAAAGTCTGCTGTGGGTCGGGTGGTGGAACGTACAACTTTGACGCCTCCAGTACATGCGGCTCGCCAGCGTCGACTGCCTGCACCAACCCTTCTCAGTACATTAATTGGGATGGAGTTCATCTTACTGAAGCCATGTACAAAGTGTTGGCACACTCATTTCTCAATGGGACATTTTGTCATCCAACTTTTGGTTATTTACTAGAGAAGAAACTACAATCAGGCTGATTATGGATTCTCCGTAGAATGGCTCAAATAATGGCGTCAGTAACTAATAGTATTATATTGTGATGCTTTATGAGATTGTTGTGTTTAGAGTAGTAACAGTTTTTAAATAATTCTCTTTACCTCGTGTCTGTTGCAAAGTATTTGATTTTGAAATGCTGAAATTCCTTTACTAGTCGAGGGGTTGTTTGCAGATAACATGGGCTAGATCGATATCTGTCGAATTTTAATTTTATAAGATAAAAACTTCAATATTTCGAGATTTGATTTTCATATTTACAATAAAAATTAAAATTAAATAAGAACTTGTGTTCATGNATAAGATAAAAACTTCAATATTTCGAGATTTGATTTTCATATTTACAATAAAAATTAAAATTAAATAAGAACTTGTGTTCATGCGTGTTGGGGATCCTAGGAGTTCAATCGACCAAAACATCAATCAATAGAAGAAATTCTAAGGCAAAACTAAGAAAATACGAAACCGGAAATAACACAACCCATATGGCCGAATCTGGACAGCTTCTGCTTCCTCCTTTCGGCAGCTTCTTCTCCTCCTTATGGCTGATTTTACAGGCTCAGGAACAGCCCTCCACGACTTGCAAATCACCTTCCAAGAGAGAGAGAGAAAACCGACAAAGAACCCCTTCAAACCGCCACCTTAAGGAACCAAAAATGGAGGAGAGTTTTCTGTCGAGCAGAGAGAAAAATAAAGATCAGCCTCCTTTTGAAATAACCCCCTTACCACCTAAAGACACTGCCCTCTCTTACAAAAACGTGGGGTAAGTCATATGTTTGGTAAATGATCCAAAACTTCTTTAACAAGCCAAGGCAACAAAATATCTATTAAGTTTAAATCCCGACCATCGATTCCATCCAATGGTCCATAATAAATACTGGGAAAGCACAATCCTTGTGAATTACACAAATAGCACTAAACACTAGTAGGGTTAAGAGAACCATTTCTCACATTCTTCACCTTGGTTCTCATAACACTCTCTCTTGGTTGCGAATTTGCACATGGAAGAACTGTTCATCATCATCGCTCACTACCTGCAAGAAAAATTAACCAGTGTCAATATGTAATAAAGATAAGCACAATCTAAATTTACTTGCAGGTAGAATTTTTGTTCCCATATCAGAAGGATTCCTATCGGTGTGAATTTTAACAAGATTAACTTCACCTTGAGACAGTTTCTCACGAATAAAATGATACTTTACCTCAATATGTTTAGTTCTTTCATCGTAAACAGGATTTTTACAAAGCAATAAAGCACTTTGACTATCAGTAAACATAACAGGTGTATCATGCATGAAGTTCAATTCTTTTAAAATTTCTTTTAACCAAGTACATTCCTTAACCGCCTCGATTATGGCAACATACTCTGCCTCATTACTTGACAAAGTAACTAAAGGCTGCAGCTGTGACTTCCATGTTATACAATTGTCACCTAGTGTAAAAAAGTACGCTGTGGTAGACTTTCTACTATCCTTGTCACCAGCAAAATCAGAGCCTACATACCCTTTTAGAGCAAGTTTTTCAGATCTCTTTTCATACACTAGACCCAGATTTAATGTACCAACAATGTATCTTAACAACCATTTCAAACCTGCCCAATGGGGCTTTCCTGGGTTTGACATAAATCTGCTCAAAAAACTTATAACATATGCTAAGTCAGGCCTGGTTATTATCATAGAGAACATAACGGAACCTATAGCATTGGCATAGGGTAAGTTCCTCATTTCTCTAAATTCCTCCTCAGTTTTAGGAGATTGTGCACTGGAAAGATTCATGTGAGCTGCTAAGGGAACGTTCACAGATTTTGATCCATTCATACCAAATTTAGTTATGACTTTGTTTAGATAGGCTTCTTGGGAAATGACTAATCTATTTTCAGCCCTATCTTTCTTTATAACCATCCCCAAAATCTTCTTAGCACTCCCCAAATCTTTCATATCAAATTCTGATTTTAAAAGGTTCTTCATTTTAGTGATTTCAGTCTTACTTGAACTTGCTAGAAGCATGTCATCTACATACAGCAACAAGTAGACCTCACAGCCCTCCTTACTATCATTATAGTACAGGCATGCATCATATTCACTCCTTTTAAAACCTATCTTCAGTACATAGGTATCGAACCTTATGTACTACTGTCTAGGACTTTGTTTATGCCCATACAGAGATTTTTCTAATTTGCACACACAGTTTGTTTTACCTTTCACCTCAAAACCTTGAGACTGACTCATGTAAATATCCTCTTTCAATTCCCCATATAGGAAAGCAGTCTTGACATCTAGTTGTTCCAGTTCCCAGTTGTACTGAACAACCAATGCAAGAACCAGTCTGATTGTTTTGTACTTTATCACAGGAGAGAATATCTCATTATAATCAACCCCCTCCTTTTGAGTGAACCCTTTCGCCACTAATCTGGCCTTATATCTAGGAGGATCACTAGGATTATTTCCTTCTTTCAATTTGTAAATCCACTTACATTGAACTATCCTATGATCCTTAGGTTTGTTAACTAACTTCCAAGTTTTATTCTCCATTAGAGATTCCATTTCTTCCCGCATAGCTTTTAGCCAACTTTCAGAACATTTTCCATTAACAGCTTCTTCATAACTAGCAGGTTCTATCTGTTCAAGGGCTTCACCTGAAACCAAGAAAAAATCAGTCAAGTTTAGGGATTCATATCTAGGATTTGGCCTGATTTGCCTCCTCCCCCGATCCCTAGTAAGCTGATAATCTTGATTAGGTGGCTGATCATTAAAATGTTCAACTTCAACTGGTTCAATGTTATCTTGAAGTTCAGTCACCTCTTCAGGTTCAGGTTCAATTTCAATTTCATTTTCATTTTCATGATGTATAGGGTCATTTTTGTCATTCCTAGGTGTAGGTGAATTTAGGCTAGTTAGCTTCACCTCAGTCTGAATACTCTTCTCTGTTTCAGATTTGTTAGTTTCTTCGATTTTCTGTTTTAGACATGGCATCTCAGATTCATTAAAGACTACATTCCTGCTGTTAATAATCTTAATGCCTTGGACCCCTAAAACCCATAACCTATAGCCCTTCACACCCTCGGGATACCCTAACATCACACACTTGACAGCCCTCGGCTCAAGTTTCCCTTCAGATTGGTGTGCAAATGCAGCACATCCAAACACCCTCAAGTGTTCTAGATTTGGAGGCTCTCTCGTCCACAACTCTTGTGGGGTCTTAAACCCTATACTGCTGGACGGAGACCTATTAATCAGATAAGCTGCAGTACTTGCAGCTTCAGCCCAAAAACCTTTCGCAAGGCCAGAGCTAATCAACATACACCTAACTTTGTTCATTATGGTCATGTTCATTCTTTCAGCGACCCCATTTTGTTCAGGTGTGTATTTAATAGTTCCGTGTCTTGTTATACCTTTCTGCTTACAAAAGTTGTCAAATTCGCTATTACAGAATTCAAGCCCATTATCAGTTCTTAACGTTTTAAGTTTCTTCTCTAACTGATTCTCAACAGATTTTAACCAAATCCTGAATTTCCCAAAAGTTTCCGACTTAGCCTTCAAAGGATAAATCTAAACTTTTCTTGGGGGAGTAATCATCCACTAAGGACAAGAAGTACTTGCTCCCACCAAATGTGGAGTGCTTCTCCGGGCCCCATAGATCAGCATGGACATAGTCCAATGGTCTGCTGGTCCTATGAGAGCTAGCTTCAAAGCTCACCTTATGAGACTTACCCAAAACACAAGTTTCACAGAATTCCATAGTTTCAATGTCATCTTTTCCAAGTAATTTCTGATTACTTAAAGATTTTAGCCCTTTAAACCCAATGTGACCCATTCTGTTATGCCAAAGTTCAATTTTGTCTTTACATACAGCAAGAAGGCTAGAATCAAATGGTATTTCAGTTCTACCCTCAAGATAGTACAACCCATTCCTCTTAGGCCCTTTCATAACTATAAGAGAACCCCTCATAATTTTCAAAATTTTGTTACCAGACTTGAAGGTATATCCCTCATCTTCCAGAGAACATAAGGAAATGAGGTTCCTCTTTAAATTTGGGACATATCTAACATTTCTGAGCTGCGTGACGGCCCCATCGTACATCCTGATGGCTATGTCACCAACTCCAATCACATTTTGAGAATTATTGTCTCCCATGTAGACCTTCCTAGGTTCAGTCTCCCTATAGTTATAAAATCAAGACCTATCAAGGCACATATGAATAGTGCACCCTGTGTCAAGAATCCATTTTTTGTCAAATTCTTCTTCAGACACATTCATGACATGCAAACTATTAAATTCAGAAGCAATAGCAGCATTATCAACATCAGAATTGTTCGGGTCTTTTTGTTTCCTTTTCCAGTCAAAGCAGTCTTTCTTGAGATGTCCTAACTTTCCACAGTGATAACATTTCTTACCGCTTTTATCTTTAGATTTGGATCTCATTTTAGATTTTCCTCTCCCCTTCTTGTTATGGAAGTTGAATTCTTTCTTTTCAGATCTTCCCCTAACAAATAAACTCTCTTCACGAGAATGAATTCTGTTCTCTCTTTTTAATTCAAGTTCTCTTAATTTTAAAGCATCAGAAACAATAGCTTGAGTGAGAGTGTCCCTACCATACTTTATGGCATTTTTCATTTCTCTGTAAGATTCGGGCAAAGAGTTTAGCAATATGACAACTAAATCCTCATCATCAAATGTTTTATCATTATGAGCTAGACTCTTAACAATTATGCTAAACTCACTAAAATTTCCCTCGACATCCTTCCCCAGGTCCATCTTAAGACTAAACAACTTCTCCAACAGGTATATTTTGTTAGGTAAAGTTTTAGTTAAGAACAGGGCATCTAAAGCAATCCACAAAGCTCTAGCAGTTTTAGCACTATCAACTTGTCTCAATGTTGTCAAATAGATGCAAAATTATATAATTGTAAGCAATTTCATTCATGTCTTCAATTTCAGTTGTTTTAGCTTTTAACTCATCAGAAAATGTAGCGGGATCATCAAGAGCTTTAGCAACTCTCTGTTGGACCAAAATGGCCCTCATTTTCTGTTTCCATATCGAGTAATCCCCCTTTCCATCGAATTGCGATAATTCGACCCTCGAACCCATTATAGATTCTATAAAAGAGTGGCCTGTACTCGTGGACACAACAGAAAAGATTTTGAAAAATTCTTTTCCAGATGATCAATATATAACTGAGTGCCGAGTTAAAAAAACAATTTTTAGAAATGAAGCACAACAGTAAAATAATCCGCTCAAGAAACACAGGTATATAAAGTAGGTAAATATGCTTCCAGGTTATAAATTAATCACAAGAATTCAATCAACAGAATTCACAAATAGGCAACCAAGCAATAATCATGCATAAACCGGTAAGGATACTGAACCTAACCTAACGGAGAGTTTGGAATAATCTTACCAAACTACTGTTGAAAAACAGTAAATATACCACCAAGTTTCTGAACCTAATTGCGGTAGCGTCAAGCCAGGGGCAAAATTGTCCAACTTTTTCTGTAAAACCTGAAATAGAAAACAAACGACAGCAGTGGGTTCAGGACGTCAAAATAAGTAAACTGCCCGAAAAAAGCTCGCCTGAGGTCCACCACGCGCCGCCACCGGACCGCCACGCGCCGCAGCCGGAGCCTCCACCGTCGGTCACACGCCCCATCACAAGGAGCGCCTCAGTCTGCTGGTTATGGGTCCAAGTTCCATTTCGCCGGAAAGTCAATAGTTTGGCCGGAATTTGAATTTTTCAGATTCGGTCAGAAAATGGAGTAGCGATTTCCTTGCCGATTTTGATCGATTTTTGGACAGATTTCACTCCTCCTAGCTCTGATACCAGTTTGTTGGGGATCGTAGGAGTTCAATCAACCAAAACATCAATCAATAGAAGAAATTCTAAGGCAAAACCAAGAAAATACGAAATCGAAAATAACACAACCCATATGGCCGAATCTGGATAGCTTCTGCTTCCTCCTTTCAGCAGCTTCTTCTCCTCCTTATGGCTAATTTTACAGGCTCAGGAATAGCCCTCCACGACTTGCAAATCACCTTCCAAGTGAGAGAGAGAAAACCGGCAAAGAACCCCTTAAAACCCCACCTTGAGGAACCAAAAATGGAGGAGAGTTTTCTGTCGAGCAGAGAGAAAAATAAAGACCAACCTCCTTTTGAAATAACCCCCTTACCACCTAAAGACACTGCCCTCTCTTACAAAAACGTGGGGTAAGTCATATGTTTGGTAAATAATCCAAAACTTCTTTAACAAGCCAAGGCAACAAAATATCGATTAAGTTTAAATCCCGACCATCGATTCCATCCAATGGTCTATAATAAATACTGGGAAAGCACAATCTTTGTGAATTACACAAATATCATTAAACACTAGTAGGGTTAAGAGAACCATTTCTCACAATGCGTGAACACGGGATGCTCAATACAAAGATTCATGTCTCTAGAGTTACTTTTATATTTTATCCATCGAATGTGAAATGCAAAATGCAAAGACTTAAGTTATCCGCTAGAGTTATTTTTTATCAGTTGAGTTACAACCCTTCCACTTGACAGTTTAGGATCACAAAATCAATTTTTTTTGTTCCTCGATGGATAGACTAATGCCCTCAAACGATAAATGAAAAATAGAAACACTAGGAGGTAGCAAATTAATTACTTGGACAATGAAAAATGAAAAGTAAATAGTCAAATAATTTTTGGCACAGACTTTTTCAAAAAAAAAAAAATATTTTTTTGAATAATGTGTGATTAAAAGTGAAAAAATAAAATTAAATCGTGGATCTTATAAAATGTGCGATTAAAAATAACTTCGGAGCAAAGTGATTTTTAAATTTTTTTTAACAAACAAGCCTACTAGAATAATTGTTTGGATTAACATTTTCAAAACTCTCTGGTCACATTCTCTCGCTCTTGTTTGGACTTCATTTTTAGAAAAACCATTTTCAAACACGCATTCTTCAATAAAATAATATTGCATGTAAATTAAAGAAATTTTTCTTAATTTTAATCTTCAAGAATCACAATTCAAAAATACATTTTTTCTTTCAAAATGGGGCTCAAACAAAGGCATACCGAACTTTAGCCCATGTTTGGTGTAGTTTTAATAATTAAAATTCTAGTCAAATTCATTCATTTTCATAGAATTTACAATTTTTTTATCAAAATTTACAAAAAATTAAATTTTTAACTACACCAAACGGGATCTAAATATTTAGATGAATAAAAAATTAAAAGCAAACATTGCACCTTGACTATATAGTCCCTATTTGGTGTGGTTTAAAATTTTGCTAAAAATTATATCAAATCAAAAATCATTTTTTGAATAAGATATACATATTTTATCAATTTTTTAATCCATACTTAATCAATTTTTATTAAAATTTACTAAAAAAATAATTTTAGCTATACCACGGGCTTAGGCAAATTTGCCTTTAATTTTCATATTCCCGTTTGTTTCCCATAATGTAAGAATGAAAATGAAATATATAGTCGTTATGACACAAAAGATATAAATTCAAAAATGATGAATTGATATAATAGATAACGATCATATTTTTCATTTTAATGGCTAAATAATGAAAAACAAACCGGGGCTTATATATATATATATATATATATATATATATATATATTTGATTGATTGCAAATTGGAGAATAATATCCCTCTTTTATTTTCTTTTCCATTTTTTTTTAATTTATTCAGACGACGTGAAGGGGGAACAAGACTTGAGAAATGGGTTACCTCTTTTGATAGTCCTTAAATATACACGCACATATGTGCCCTAATCCATAGATCTTCCTTCCGCTCCTGGATCGCTAATCGCTGCTTAATAGTTTCGAGTCTTATCGGTCAAGGTGAGTAACTTTGAAATTTTATAAACCCTAGTTTTGTTATTACTCAAATCGACATTGAATTAGTTTTGAATTTGGAACATTTGAAGACAGAATTTTGCACAAATCTGGACTTTCTGACTTCTGGGTTCATCTCATTTTTTCCTCCTTTGTAATAATTTTCATGTCATGTAGACTGTTGAAAAATCGAATATTAACGAGTTAGAATTGTGGTTTACATTCTGCACGAAACTTGTATTTTTCATTCTCAGATTAATTCGTTTATTTATTTATTTTTTTGCTATTTCATAACATGTTGCTCTTTCTGTTGACTTCGTGGAAGAATCAAGTTTCATGTAAATAAATCCGTACTTCTTGTTTATGAGAGTTTGCCTCGCTAGTTTGATTGCAGACTCACTATCATTTTTGAGGGATTGTGTCAGATTATAATCTTCATTTAGTACCTGATATGGGATTGTTATGGGAAGAGAATTTTTATTGTTGGGTAATTTTTTCTGCCTAATACTGCAGAAAGTGTGTTTGTTGGAGGTTTAATATGGTCAGTTTGTTGGCTTGCAAGGCCTCAGCATTTAGACCTGTTAAAAACAATTCAATGTTGAATGGTATTGTCTTTAGTTGCAAAAATGATGCCTCGTTTCCAAGAGACTTTTTGTGTCAAATCTTAGAATATGGACTGCCTGGCCTATGTGATGATATATTTTTTGGTTGAGTTTTTATATTTACACTTATTGGGAAAAAAAATAAAATTCTGAAAGATAGTTGGAATCTGATTTTAAAGTGTTTGCACAGTTTTCATTTTGGCATTTCACTAGTATGGAGCTGTATGGGTTGTCCTTTTTGAGCTTAATCCGACAATTATGCATTTAGAAGCTGATCCTCTGTGCTTTGACAGAATGAGAGGAAAATCTATAAAATTAGGGGAAAAAGCTTGTAGATGCCTTATTCAGTGAATTGGGTGGGATGGTACTTTTAGGGTTTCTTGTAAATGTAGCAGTCTGTGCAAGATTTGAGGCTTCAAATGACTGCAATCTATTTTGGTAGATGTTTGTTTCCTCAAAATTATCAAAGATTTTCTTAGCATGTTAATATTGTAGATACAGTGAGGTGCGTTGAATATGATGATCTGATGCAGGTTGATACCTTCATTGGAGGTTCTATTGGAGACTCTACTTATAAGAAGAAGAGCACTTACTATGTTATTCATTCAACACATTTGTTTTAAGTTCTTCAACATCAAGTTGTTCTTGATTGGTAGGAAAATAAAATTAATGCATATAAAAGAGGCACTGTTCTTAGATATTCTTGGGTGAAACAGATATGTAGTAAACAGAAAGCAAGGATTGAAACTCAATATTAACTGTTGTACGGGAGCATGAATATTAATTTATTGAAAGTCTGATACCTATAAACTTTTTATTCACCTTTAAGAATCCTTAGAGAATATATTTGATTATTTAGAAAAGGTTTTACTTTATAGTCAATTTTGGCATATCAGAGTTCTGGGTATTTTTTAACAAAAAATAGAAGAGATTATCTGAATCAATACTGAATCACAAGATTTACTCTAATCTTGATTCCAGATTATTTGTGTTATTTTAATTGAATATGGTGTGAACTGATTGGATGTCATGTTAGGTACTGATTTAAATCAGATTTTAATCTAACTTAAAGTCAAACAATCAATTTTAACCACATATTTCATGGGCTCTGCAACTTTTCAACAACACAATTTCAAAAACGTTTATCAAAATCTACTAAAAATCTAATTTTAATCCCCACCAAACAGGGGTTGAATAATAAGACTTTAATCTTGAATTGATGGATTTTGATTAATGCATACATGTATGTGGGAGTGACAGAGACAAATGGTAGTGCTTTCTCTGTTCCTTGGTATTTCAAAGTTTATTTATCTCCAGAATGTTCCTTGAGTTCACCAAGAAACTTGTCTCTCAACTGATATTCTCACTTTTCGGATAGTAAAAATATGTTAAGAAGCCAATTAATTTGTTAATCTATGACGATAGACTTTCCTTTGTTCATGTCAATTCGATGCACTTGAAATGAAATGATAGAATTGAATCTCTGTAAAGACATTTTTCTTCCCTTCTTTTGTCAATTTTGAGTTCACTAGGAAAGATAAAACCTTATTAGCAAAACTTAGGCTTCATCGGTGATTTGTTCTGCTGTTAGTATAGCATAAGCTATCTTCATTCTTAGCTTTTGTTTGGATCTTATTTATAAATTGTTTATTAGTACTCAAGTTACTTTTTATCCCGATATTTCGAGGTACCTACAAGTACTACCCACTTATTTATCACTATTTTTTATTTATTTACATATAAATCGTTTATAAGCACTTCCAAACAAGCTCTTAATGTGTGATAGCAAAATGGCTTTATCAAGGGAAAGTTTTTTTAATGTCCCACCTTGAATGCTGTGCATTCTTAGATTCCCGGTGTGCGTTGCTTTTCTAGCCACACCATATGGCACGGTACTTGATCTTTTTAGTAATTTGAGGTGAAATTTGTTGCCTTGTATTGCTTTCTATAGTAGATTCTCTATCATCTGATTGCGATGTTGACGAAACTGCAGGATATATAATCTGAAAGCTGTGATCATGTCTTCTTCATATCTTCCAGCAACCACAGATTCTCTTGTTCAGGCTACTGAAACTAAAACCCCATCCGAGGCAATATCTATCCTCTATCGCGTACTTGACAATCCCTCATCTTCTTCTGAGGCCTTGAGGATAAAAGAACAGGCCATCTCCAATCTCTCTGATCTTCTTAGACAAGAGAACAGAGCCGAGGAACTCAAAAATCTACTGACTCAGCTCCTGCCCTTCTTCTCATTGATACCCAAAGCAAAAACTGCTAAAATTGTCCGTGGAATTGTTGATGCTGTAGCCAAAATACCAGACACTTCAGATCTTCAGATTGCCCTCTGCAAGGAAATTGTGCAATGGACCCGTGCAGAGAAGCGAAATTTCCTTCGCCAGCGAATTGAGGCAAGACTTGCAGCTCTTTTGATGGAAAACAAGGAATATTCTGAAGCATTGAATCTTCTTTCAGGGCTGATCAAGGAAGTGAGAAGATTAGATGATAAGCTGCTGCTTGTTGATATAGATTTGTTGGAGAGCAAGCTTCATTTTTCTTTGAGAAACCTTCCTAAAGCTAAGGCTGCACTTACTGCTGCTAGAACAGCTGCCAATGCTATTTACGTGCCTCCGGCTCAGCAGGGCACTATAGATTTACAAAGTGGGATTCTTCATGCAGAAGAGAAGGATTACAAAACTGCTTATAGCTATTTTTATGAAGCTTTTGAAGCTTTCAATGCCCTTGAAGATCCTCAGGCCATATATAGCCTCAAGTACATGTTGCTCTGCAAAATTATGGTTAGCCAAGCTGATGATGTTGCGGGAATAATATCATCCCCCAAGGTGGGCTTGCAATATCAGGGTCCGGAACTCGATGCAATGAAAGCCATCGCTGATGCACATTCAAAACGCTCGTTGAAGCTTTTCGAGACTGCTCTTCGAAATTTTAAGGCTCAGCTAGAGGAAGATCCTATTGTCCACAGGCACCTTTCTTCCCTGTACGACACACTGCTCGAGCAGAACCTTTGCAGGTTGATTGAACCTTTCTCAAGGGTCGAGATTGCTCATATTGCTGAGTTGATTGAATTGCCTGCTGACCACGTTGAAAAGAAATTGTCACAAATGATCTTGGATAAGAAGTTTGCTGGAACTTTGGACCAGGGTGCTGGATGCCTAGTCATTTTTGATGATCCCAAAACAGATGCTATATATCCAGCTACACTAGAAACCATTTCGAATATGGCCAAGGTTGTGGACAGTCTTTACGTGAGATCTGCTAAAATAATGGCATGAGGTCCAGATTGCTCAATGCCCTTCCATCGGCAGCTGCTTTACCCTTCACTGTCTTGGATTCCAAAGTTGTGCTTGCTTTATCGTTCTCCATTGACACACTGCAAGTTATTGTACTCTCAGTTAAACATATTTTGCTCTAGGTTCTTAAATTCTTAGAATTTTCAATTCCAGTGATGTGCTTTCTGAACTATTTGAATCTTTTTTGCTATTTTCGGGGCAGAGAGACACTTTTCTTGGATATGTTTTTGCTGTGGAGTTCGTATTTTGCTATGAATTCATTGACACAAATGGAAGTAGGGCTTGATAATAAGTATAGGGTCCAAATTGTTTGCGCAACGTCTTCTAAGGGCATGTTTGGTATTGCAGGTAAACTTTCTAAAGCTTGTACATTCTTATTCAGTGGAACGTACCAAACATATCATAAATGTCTCGGATTGCCTCCGAACAAGAAAATTAAGATATTCCAGCAACAAAGGATACTTTCCAGTAAATGATACTCAACAAATTATATTGAAAATGGTACAGATTTATAGTTTTGTTCATAAAAATAGTACAATATCATAACACTGGACACTGAAAATATACATGACTAAAGCATTATACTCTGCCAGCATATGCATTTCAATATGCTTTCTTCAACAAATTTGCGATAAGAAAAGTTGAAATCTCGACCATGCATCTGTAAACTGCCCCATTCAAGCTGTTGTCACAAGACTTGGCGAGTCCAAGATTCAGGCGATTGAGAAAAATAAGATAGATGGACTGAAGAACAATGGTTTCAATGTACAATCTATTCAGTTTACTCGAAGAACTGGAACTTTCCGGTGTGCAAGTAAAATTTCATTCATCTGAGCAATTCGGAGTAAAAGCTGATTTATTTTCTGCAAAAAAGTGCAATCAAATTGCCAAACAGTTATAACTATGGTATGAATTACTTGGAAGATATTTTGCTGGAAATATCTTAGAAGGCATTTTTTAGAATTTGTATTTGGCAGCTGGTTTTTGAGGCTCATAATAAAGAACAAAACAGATCAAGAAATCGACACTGACAGAATTTTTACATCTAGAATTTGGATTAGGCAGCTAATTATTTTGCACCACACTAGCTATTAAGGTCATTACAGTTCGTTAATTCATTCAAAACCGATATCCATGATGACCCAAATTAAATGGAAGAGTAGATTAACACGGTCTAAGAGTAAAACCTTCGCCTGCATCAGGTGAAATTCTTCAAATTTATGTTCAATATATCCCAGAATTTATATATTCGTTTGCACAAAAATTTAAATGTATCATACAAAGATTAATATGTTAATGTGGCAATTTCTTGGAATGGAGAATCAAAATGTAATGCAAAAGAGAGCGCTTTATATTTGTTGGGTACTGGTTTCATTCTTCAAAATCCCACATCGTAAGAGCAAAAACAAAGAAGGGTTTAGCAGTATTATAAAAGAAGACCAAGTGGTAAATTGTTACATACTTACCTGGACGGGGTCAATGGGTGATCAAGAAGGCCCATGGCCTAGGTTGGCGACCTCCATTGCACTTAGGAGGGGCGCCCGCCTAAGGTCGGCCCAAGTGGTCGAGCCTACGTCATAATTTGTGATAGTGGGGGCCTGCGTTCGCGCGGCCCCTGCCCGAGACTAGTCCTAGGTGTTTGACCTTTGATTGAGCTCAATTTGAGCCTGTAAGTTTTTCGTTTGAAGTGACAGTACTGCTGCGTCTTTGCGAGAAAATTTCTTTGTGCCTCGCTCAGTTACTCTTTTTCCTTCCCTTTTTCCGTTGTGGGAAGTTGGTATTCTAAACCTTTTTTTTTATTTAATTATTTATGTTAATCAGTAAATGTAAAGCTAATATTGTTCAGAAGAATGTACAAAATACTCTAGGCATTCTAGGGGGAAATCAAATCAAAACCCTAAAACAAATACTTTGGGCATTTCCGAGAAACAAGAGAACTACACAAACTAGATAACCATAGCAAACAATTCACATATTGCATTAAAATATTCGGATACAGAGAAAACATGATTTTGTAGGTACTTCTATTTTAATCTGTTGTACAATGTGTTGACACATAAAAATTTAGCCCAAGGAGTGAAGCCCAATTGGAGGGTCCCCAAATCAGATAGCCCAAAGAACGAAGTCCAATCGAACAAATCAAGATGAAAGTCCAAATAAGGAGGCCCAAGAATGCGATAACGCCATCGCCTAAGTTTGTAAGTCGCCCAGAATCTGAACGAATAGAGTGTCATACGGTCGCCCAAAACTGTTACTCTATTCTCGCCCAAACTTTCAAGTTGCCCAAGGTATTAACAAACATAACGCGTCGTGATTATCAAGAAGTGCAGTTATTAAAGCAGCCCTATCACATTCCACAATTCAAAGAATACAATCGAAAGCGGTTGAACGACGAAGGGTAATGGCAGCAGTTAAAAGGCAGTTTTCATAACAAGATGGCCATTACGAAGAAAGTGGGTAGTTATAGGACGATCAAGCAATTTTTAGAGTAGTTGACCACAAAAAGATCGTCTATGAAGTATAAAAGGGAGAAAGGACATAGAAGCAAAGGACCGAATCCAAAACTCTTGAACAGAGAACATGTAATTTTCATTTCCTTAGTTTTTAGATTTAAGCACTTTTCTTTCAGTAACTCGTGTGCTTGCGCCTCTTGGAGGCACGTTGTCTTTCGTTTCCAATTGTAAAGTTCATCGCCAATAAAAGAATACCCTTTTTTGGGACTTTGTCTCAAGAGGTTTCGTCCCTTACACAATCGTCTGACCCTTTTTAATTGTTAGCGACTAACCCGCGCGAAACACTTTCAAATGAGTCTTAGCTCTACATTGAGAGGGAACCATTGGTCCCTATTTATAGAATGAAAGATCACACTACTTGGCCACCTTCTGTTATCCAAAAATTCAATGCTTTGAACATAGACTTCAGCTATGACATTTGGTAATGATGGCCTGACATTAAGAAATCATTGCTTGCTGTTAATTGGTTGAAAATGATCTGTTGACTTCAGGGTTGTGTCATTCACGGAATAGTTGATGGAGAGGTGTGACATTGTGGCAGTGACTATGCATCATTATGTCTGCAAATCACTACGGTTTGTCCGATCTAATCTCGCGATTACTGCATTCGACCTTAAGGTTTAGAGTAGGCATAGTAATCTCAAAATATTTATTTGACGAGGTGGAATGTTGTACACCAACAAAAGAAATGTTGAATTTTGCCATAATCTTGAATCAAACTGCCCTCGTTTTTGAAGTCTGATTTCAAAATGCTCCACAAATCAACAATCACTGCAAAACAGTGTCTCTCTACTAGAGTACGTTGGGCTAGACCATATATAGTCCGGTGTCGGTTTTGGCATCTGGATCCAAATAAATTATTCCCCCTTTTAACTCTACGAGACATTTTTAGGCCCGTCTGATAAAATAAGGTTTTACCCGGTTGTCTACAACTTCAGTTAATTTGCAGTTAAACGGCCAAAACACGAACAAATCAATTGCATGAATTATTTTGAGAAAAAGCGGTTAGATGATCAGCAGCCCAATTACCCAGTTAATTTCAAGATTTGCAATTAAAATTTTGACAATATTGTTTTAAGATCGAACTTTTAAATCTTTAACACATTATTTTGACTAAGAGAAAAACATTTGAACTAGAATTGGTCAGGGGCATTACCAATCGGAAAAGACCCCTCCAAAAAGTGGTGTACGTCGCTATTTGCGATGAGCACACGGTATTCTTTAGTAAAAGGTGAAAGAATAGTTCACTTTGTGCTCACTGCACGGCTACATGATTATCCTCTTCACTGGGCCGTTTAACTCTGTAGCCTCTCATTCTCTTATTGTAACACTCGCTGAAATGATGTCGGATTGGATTAAATATGATATCCCACCAGCATATACCTGGCTGGCTGCGTGTCTTTCACAATTTTATACACGCTGATATAAGACTCCAGATTATAGTTACAAATTATTCAAGTTTTTGGCCACCATTTCACCAAATATTTCAGGTCTTACTGCAATTTTCAATGGCAACTAGAAATGCGCTTTATTGTTGATCCTTAGATTTTTCGGTTTCAAATTTGACATGCTAAGACTTGCTACCTTTCTCAACTAAAATCATTGACTCCGCATTTTATCACAATGAAACTAAACTATTTTTTTATGAATTTGTCTTTCTGGTACAAACTCAAGGATATAACATGGAGCAAATTTCTTTATCCTATACCTAAAACCCACTACCCTGTTCGGCAGAAGTTATTGGCTTTGCATTCTATCGAGTGGAAATTAATCCCTTAATATGCCTTTCGGGTTCCTCTTAAGTCTGAACATACAAATTCAGAGAAAGGAGATAGAGTCAATTCAAGTTTGATATGAGCAAATGAATTCATAAACAAAAGCAACAAAAATTATAAAGGCAAAAATGCTGATGTACATGTGCACTTTTTCCATGAAGTAAACTCCTCTCCATTCCCAGAGTAGCACCAACACAAGTTGTACTGCCCTTCAACGCGCATTATACAGTAAAACAATCGATTTTGTGAATAGTCTTGCATAGAAACAACTTATTGAGCAACGGTTTAGTCAAAAGATAATCAGTTTTGCATGACGGGATTCAGAAACACCCTGATATATATACTCCTTGATCTGTCTTAAACTGAGCCCCTGTTTAGGTTCCATTATTCCCAAAATACATTTTTCTATAACTCAATTTCAACTACGTATTTTTTCATAAAATAATATAACACGAAGACCCAAAATTTTTATTTATCTTTCAACCACATTCTTCAAAAAATCACCATTCCAAAATACATTTTCTCCCAAAATCACATTAAAATGGAGCCCAAAAGAGGCCCAGTTTAGAAGGAATAAATGGCACTGTGTACAGGTATAGAGCTGCAGCGGTTGAGCTTGTCACAATTTGTGCTAGCTAGTGTGGGCTCGTGTTTGCGTAGCCCTTGCCCAAACTCTTTAGTTAAAAAGTATTTTTAACGATTGTACTTTGTATAACTTGGCTGTATTTAGAATTCTGGGTTATAATTATGCAGAATTTTTTCAAATGCTGAACTCTGATATACTGCAATATGGATTGGAGATAGTAGTGTAAAAAACAGGAATAAAATAAATCTTAAAACAAACATGCTCTCCTTAGTTATTGAAGTCTAATTTCAAGATGCCCCACGAATCAATAATCAGTTAAACAAATTCACAAACAAATCAACCGCTCTAATTGAAAAAAAAAATTGCAGTGCAACCAACCCAGAGAGAAATCTAATCGAGTAAAAATGGTTAAGTCAACCCACCTACCCAATTAGTTTGGAAAATTTATTACATTTTATATTGTTATTATACAAGAGAACTTCAATCTAGAATTGGTTGGGGACAACCCTACAGGGAAAGACCCCTCCAAAAATTGGTGTATGCCACTATTTGCAGCAAGCACACGGTATTCTTTAGTAAAAGGCGAAAGAATAGTTCGCTTTGTGCCTACTGCGCGGCTGCATAATTTCTTTTAATAATGGGCCACCTATTTTATAGCCTCTCGTTCTCTCATCCCAATACTCAGTAAACGATGTGGGATTGGTACTAAATAAATTCCCAATAGCACATCACTCACAGTCCAACAGTATTAACTCCACCGGCTGTATATATTTTGCTGCGTTTCTATCCATCTCCATTTTCACTTCATTTTTATACCTCGCTCGGTTTCATTTTTGATCAAACAGTCCATATAATATCGGATTAGTCAAGTTTCTTCATGCATTTCTCCAGTTCAATAAGTTGGTATTTAAACTCTCCTCTTGGACACGTAGGGGAATGGACTATTAATGTCATATTTATTATTAAGTCGTGAAAAGCTTTTTTAAGTCAGATTTGTTGGTTTCGAATTTGAGGTGCGGTGAACTTACGTATTCCCTCGTCGGAAGTTGTTGATATAACTCTTCTCTTCTTGGACACATGTTTGAAGCGGGATGGCAATGCGGGATCGGAAGTAGTCATCAAAAGATTCTCCACAAAAACAAATCAACAATCTATTAATAGAAGTATAGCTGCTTGATAATGGTATAATATATACTGCAATTTTGTAGCAGAATCGTATTTTCTATCTTAAACAATAGCCTCTAAATTTCTTGGTATTCATCATCAATCATCAGGAAAACCTAAAAACTTGTTAATGAATTTAGCAACTGGGGTTGCATCCCCTGGTTGGTATGCTATAAGAGATTCAGTATCCATTTTTTATATCGTCCAATAGAGCGTTTGAGGACGAGCACACAACAAATGATTTCCCTCTGCCAGTTCTTCTGCAAGCTCACTTTGATGATTATCCATCAAATCCTCATTAACTACCACAATCAGGGGTTTCTCGAGCCGCAATGTCTCAAATATACTCCCCGAACCTGCACCACCAGATAAATCTAATCAGTTAAGCCTGTCTTCGGGATGCTCTCTACAACAAAATACGAAATGATGTTGGTAATGTCATGGCAATGTGTGTTACTCTATGAACTTTGTAAATCCATTTTGCATAGTTCCTTTTCTGTTTTGCTGAATTTACATGATGATCACAAGAAGACAAGTCACAAGATAAATAGATTTATTACATAATCATGAAGTGAAGAAGTGTCATATCGTGTCGTGTCGTGTCCTGTCATTGAAATTAAAATCTCATCCAACGTTCTTTTTTACATGAAAATAAACAGACGCCAAGCCATTACCCTAGTTTATTTCAAAGAGTGGTGGTGTTTTATACAATTAATATATAAATATTAAAGAGTTCCAACCACCCACATCCTAGAGGATGGTAATTAATATGGGCTTTCTTCCAGTTTTCCGTGGTGATCTTCTTTTGGGAGAGTTAAGACAGTCCTGGTTTCAACTTGACTGTGGAGTTTGCATAAGCTTTAAATTTTTCTTATAAGTAATTATGTTCTAAAACATACTTCTTTGTTGGTCAAAGTTGGAAATCATTTACTTATTTAGTTATTCGGAAGTAAATCGCGCCTCAGGGTCAAATAAGTAACCTTTTTACTTGTATGTAAATAAAAACCAACATACCAAGACATATTTAGAAAGGAAAAATTCCTTAAAAGTGAACTTAAGCTGCTTTTAAGACAGCTGAATTGCCGACCTGCCTCTCCAGCTCTTGTCCAATATATGAACTTAAGAACATTTATTCTCTCACAATCGTGCACTTATAGATTTATATCAGCCTGACACAAAGGGAACAGGCACTAAATATATAGGAAAAAGCCGAACGACCCACACCATTGACACTCCGGGTGACTGCATTCTCAAATGGCCGATGTGGATCCCCCATGAATAAAATAAGAACCCCGCTTTTCGTACAGAAGAGTTTGACAGAATTAGTTGACAAATACTCACAATATGGGGGGCCACTTTTTTTTTAAAAAAAAATTTATTCACGCGAGTCCCATGGTAATGTGAGTATCTGTCAACAAGTATGTCAACCATTTTTCTGTACAAATGGTTTTTCCCATAAAATAATCCCGACCCCTCATGTGTGTGTATTATGTCAACCATGCGGTCACCTGAGCGGCTGTGTAGCTCGGTCCAAATATATACAGCAGCAGGAGGAGGTGGGGGCCAATATGGCAAAAAAAATTAAAATTAAAAATCATTATTTCAGAAAATCATGTATTTATTGGTTTGAAAAAAAATAAAATTGTATAGTTAATTTCTGCCCTCACTAAACTTAGTTCCTGGCTCTGCCTCTGAATGGAAAAGGAAAAGCTGAGGTCATGTAGCAATAGGGTGAAAAGTGCAGGAAAAGCAAATGGTACAAAACACGGGAAAGAACAATAAAATTGGCGAGAAGTCGAGTAACCTGCATGACTGATAACAAGAGATGCGGATTTCAGATATCATCTATGCTCGAGGAAAACATGAAATAGTCCACGTCTATGGATTTATCTCCTCCAGCAGACTGAAAATGGATGCTACTGCGTTAGAATTCTTTAACAATGACATAATTAACATCAAAAGTTTTGAAATAAAAGTTGGAGACGCGGATATATTTTTATATATTGGAAATTTTACTCTAATGTTAAATATTTTAACAGATGAACATCCTAACTTTTTATTGGATTAGCTAACCAAATCACCTAAATATATCGGAAAAAGCACAACTTATAAATCTACTGCTTGGATCTGCAAGGTGAACGGCATTGAGATTGACTTCATGAGATGCCTGGGAAATTCTAAATGCTTTGGCACGTATTATTCTAGTAGTGGATGCAAACAAAAATGATATATGTGATGGAAAAACTCAGCTTCGAGCCCTAGAAAAAACCACTTTTAGGAAAGAGGCATATTATTTATCGGGGTGATGGGTCGATTTCCACCTTCAACCAAGTCCCATTATTTATGCTCGTAACATATTCTACTTCCATTGAGAAAACATAAGCGAGAAGTACAAGGAACCAACATATGCTAAATGGCATTCACTTAAGTTCCACGAAGACAGTGGTGATTTGTCTGACAAACAACATAGGAAAGGTCAGAATTGATTAAGCATTAGAAAATATAAAGTTGATGAGATTTTAAACTTTTAAGTTAAAAGTAAGGACCAAGAAGGCAGTTACAATAAACAATTAGGCTACAAATTGTATCTAGGTGGAGCCATTGAAACATAGCCTCGTATTCAAGTTTGCATTTTTATAATGAGTATTCAACCGTGAAGCATTTGATGACTCTAAATTCAATGATTACCATTGTATTAAAGGACAAGGATCAGACCGCATGTTCATTGATGCTACTTTTATCACTACAAATAAACCATCAATTTCAATTCTATAAACTAATGAATTATGATTGAAGTCCCAAATTAAGTGGACATAACTAAAAGGCAGTCCGCATATTTGTTTCACTTATGTACCTCTTATCTTCATGATTTCATCGTCTAGCGACTAAAATTCCAGAGCTATATCAGGAGCCTGGAATAAAACCCTTATCTTGCCTTTTTCTTCCCCGAAGTGGACCAGGATGGCGAAGATTGCTTCACTTAAAATCAGATTAGATACTGAATACTTGACATCATACTTTAAACGCCAGGATCAACAAATTAATTAACAGAACACCAAAAAAAAAAAATTACCTTCGTGGAGATGTAGGATCCATGACCCATTTGAATGAGAATGTGGGTATAGCCGTTTCTATACAATGCTTTTTTAACTTCTTGCAGAACAAGGAAGACCCTGCACAAGAAGATAATGGAGATAAGGCTGGACAGAATCTTAGGTCGAGGTTTTGTTGAAATTTAAGCCATTCACCACAATCAAATCGAGTCCAAGATCAGCATAAAAACCCAATAGATTAAAGCATGTGTTGGGAAAACACTCTTCCTAAGATGCCCAATATCAAACAAACTTGCAATGTAAAAAAAAATCCCAAACCACTTTAAAGATAAGAAATTGGGGAAGAAATGATTTTCAATATATAAATGATAAACAATGGATTGGATTACTTGAACAAACCTCAAGTTAATCCCCAAAAAAGAAAAAATGGCTTTGAATTTATACCCAAGAAGAATAACCTCTTACTTGATAAATTCTATCCAAGCCCTTCTCTCTTTTTCTCTTCTAAAATCGGGTCTGACTTTGAAGGGGGAAAAATCAGATATTTATAGCTGAATCCAGGGCGCCTAGGCACCCATGAGTGGCGCCTAGGCGCCATGTTGCTGCTTCGGATCTGCATCGGGGTGCCTAGGTGCCCATGAGTGGCGCCTAGGCGCCATGTTCCTGCCTTCCTTTCAGTATCGTGGCGCCTAGGCGCCAAGTTTCTGTTGGGAATTGATTTAAACATGCACAGCGGAATTTAACAAACTTCAATTCCCATTCAGGATTCAGCTTTGTATTTAGATAAAAACTGTGATGAGAAATATACCTTTTGTGTGATTTGCAAACTCTTTCGCGTTATTCCTTTCCAGCAGCTTGAATCTGCCTCCCACAGCTGTCCAATTGTGCAGCCTCCAATGAAATCCACACAGAGAGAAGATAGCAACTGCTAGGGTTTATTTCTTGTGCTAGCAAGAATAATGAATAACTTAATGGACCTCAAACCCTAGCTGCATATATATAAACCCAAACGGACCCGGCCCGGTCCGGTCCAATATTTAACGTGAATTAATTAATCCAATTAATTAATTCGGGATTATAAATAAGAAATTCAATTAATTGAGTCCGTGAATTAATTAATCCAATTAATTAATTCGGGATTATAAATAAGAAATTCAATTAATTAATTTATCCAACGATTGTTAAATTAATCAATTAACAATTTGCAGTCTTCCAATTCTCTTTTGTGTGCGACCCATTAGGTTCCCGACCACGATGCCTAACGTTATGAAATATTATTTTGATCTAATCAAAATCGATAAATTAATACACCCTTTTAATTTATCGTCAACTCACATCCGCCGTCCCTGATTGACATCTAGCAATGTGTCAGGGCAATACATGTGACGGGAAATGTCACGTGGTATGACAAAA
>NC_036248.1:5057170-5094454 GCF_002742605.1 Olea europaea var. sylvestris
GGTGGTGCTAATTCAAAACAAAATTTAATTAATTTAATATTAGAGTCCAACTCTAATAAAATTGAATTAATATTTTAATTTAGGACGAAATTCCCAAACATAATAAAAATTCAATTAAGGGTCAAATTAAATATTTAAGTTAAAATCTAATTTTAACAAAAATATAAAAGTCGTCAAATTTTTAAATAAAATTCTTTAATTCTGGGTCAAAATTAGGGTATGGGTCAAACCCAATTTAAAACTCATTTTAAAACAATTCAAGATTCAAAATCAAGACCCCTTTTGAAATTTTACAAAAGTTACCCAAAACGAAATTAACATCAGACCCTTCCAAATTCCGAATTTACGGAATAGGTCCCTGATTTAAAATTTGCAAACAGACCCCCTTTTGTGAAATTGCAACCAGGGGCCCCAAATTACATTAATTGCAACAAATTTAAAACTATATTGCTAGATTTAGGAATGAACGTGATTAAAATAACATTTAATTTAATCAACACGTTAAACAGTTCCTAACAAATACAAAGTTGGCTCCGATACCACTGTTGGGAATTGATTTAAACATGCACAGCGAAATTTAACAAACTTCAATTCCCATTCAGGATTCAGCTTTGTATTTAGATAAAAACTGTGATGAGAAATATACCTTTTGGGCAATGCTGAAACTTGCTACCCGTTACCACTTTGGTTAACATGTCTGCTCGGTTCTCATTTGTGTGTACCTTCAAGAGAGAAATATCATCTTCCTCTATGACATCACGCACAAAATGATACTTGACGTCGATATGCTTGGCTCGAGCATGATGAACCTGATTCTTAGCCAAGTGAATCGCACTCTGGCTATCACACCACAAGTCCACACAATTCTGCTCAATCCCCAAATCATCTAGAAAATCCCACAACCACAATACTTCCTTCACTCCCTCTGCCATGGCCATATACTCGGCCTCTGTAGTAGAAAGAGTCACTGTAGCCTGTAACATCGATCACCAACTAATTGGGGCACCATGTATGCAAAACACATATCCAGTAGTAGATCGTCGTCTCTCTAGATCACCTACATAATCCGAGTCCACAAACCCACTTATATGACATGCATCTCCACCAAAACATAAACCCGTATCCGCGGTACCTTTTAAGTACTTCAGGATCCACTTCACAGCTTCCTAGTGTGCCTTCCCCGGATTCGCCATGAATCTACTGACCACACTAACCGCCTGTGAAATATCTGAGCGTGTACACACCATGGCATACATCAAATTGCCAACTGCACTAGCATAAGGTACACGATCCATGCATACCTTTTCTTCTGCTGTAGTAGGAGATTAATTACCAGAGAGCCTGAAATGTGGAGTCAATGGAGTCACCACCGACTTTACACCTTGCAACCCGAACCTAGCAATAACCCGCTCAATGTAGCATTTCTGACTCAAGAACATTCGTCGGTTCGTCCTCTCTCTTCTAATCTCCATACCTAGTATTTTCCTAGCAGCCCCCATATCCTTCATCTCAAACTCTTTACCAAGTTGAGATTTCAACCTATCTATCTCCACCTTGCTTTTCGAAGCGATAAGCATGCCATCCACATACAAAAGAAGATAGATATAGTTACCTCCCCGAAGTTTTCGAATATAAACACAACAGTCATACTCACTTCTGAAGAAACCATACTTTAGCATGAAGGAGTCAAATTGCTTGTACCACTGCCGAGGAGATTGCTTCAATCCATATAATGATTTTCTCAAGCGACATACCTGACATTCCTTATCCTCAACCTTGTAGCCTTCAGGTTGATGCATATAGATTTCCTCATCTAAGTCCCCGTGCAAGAAGGCGGTTTTGACATCGAGTTGTTTCAGCTCAAGATCATGATGAGCAACAATACTCAATAGCACCCGAATGGAAGTATGCTTGACCACCGGAGAAAAGATCTCATTGTAGTCAACTCTCTCTCTCTTTGTGCAAACCCCTTAGCCACTAACCTTACTTTGAATCTTGTACCACGGAGCTTGGTAGGATCCTCTTTCTTTTTGTACAACCACTTGCAACCAATAGCTTTTTTACCTATGGGCAATGGGACAACCTCCCATATTTGGTTCTTGTGAAGTGATTCCATCTCTTCTTCCATCGCTGCCAACCAACTCTCACTATTGTTGTTTAAAATAACTTCCTTGAAAGTGGCAGGCTCATCATCCTCCACCGAGAGTGCATACTCAACCAAATCTGTCTGCCCATAGTGCCTCAAAGGCTCGTCTGACCCCAACTTTAGAACTTGCTTGTAAGTACGCCGTCGCCTAGAGGAAGCCAAGTTATCTGCAAGCTGCTGTTATTGCTGTGCCTGTACATTCTCTTACTAAATCGCCTCTTGTTCAAACTCATCATTACTCTCATCTTCAGTGTCTACATGATGCTCCTCTTGAACATGCCTAGGACCAGGTTGATCTCTAGGTTCTATTTTAATAACTTGAGACTTTGTAGTCTCAACATCATCACCACCGGACACTGTATCTTTCAACGAAGCTATCATGGAGTTCTCATCAAAAGTAATATCTCTGCTGATTATGAACTTAGAATCCTCTACACACCATAGGCGATAGCCTTTTACACCTGCCGCATACCCCAAGAATACAGCCTTCTTAGCCCTCGCATCAAGCTTTCCCTCGTTGACGTGATAGTAGGTTGTGCATCCGAATATTCTGAGTTTCTTATAATCTGCATATTCTCCTGTTAATACCCTGTAAGGTACATCTTCATCTAACTTTGAATGTGGAGATCGGTTCACTATGTAGCAAGCATTTGCAACCGACTCTGACCAAACCAGCATAGGATCGCATACACATCGATTTCTCTCGAAAAGTGCGATTCAGTCTTTCTGCGACCCCATTCTGTTGCGGTGTATTCCTAACTGTCCAGTGTCTTGCAATGCCTTCCTTACCACAGAACTCCTTGAAAGCACCATCTGTATACTCAATACCGTTATCAGATCGTAGTGTCTTCAATTTCTTTCCTGCTCTGTTTTCAACCATTGCTTTCCACTTCTTGAAAGTGTCGAATACCTCATTCTTATGCTTCAAAAAATAAATCCAAACATATCTAGAATAATCATCAACAAGTGTAATAAAATACCTAGAACTGCCTTTGGAAGTGACAGAAGCTGGACCCCATACATTCGTGTGTACATAGTCTAGAATACCTCTGCTTCTATGTTTGCTTGGCTGGAACTGAACTCGGTGTGCTTTACCGTACACGCAATGCTCGCAAAAATCCATGCAAGGCTTCTTCAAGTTCTTTAGCAAACCTTTCTTGACAAGCAGATCTAGCCCCTTTTCAGACATATGCCCAAGCCTCCTATGCCATAGCCTAGTGCACTCACATGGGTCTCCACCACTTTCACTTGTTCCAACCGCTACATCTTCTGTAACTGTAGTACCCTGAAGAGCATAGAGATTGCCTTCACGAATACCCTTCATCACAATCAAAGAACCACGAACAACCTTCTTTGCTCCATTCCATGTTACAATCTTGCAAACACCGGAGTCTAAAGCACCAACAGAGATAAGGTTCTTCCGCAAATCAGGAACATATCTAATATCCATCAATGTTCTAACCACTCCATCAAACATCTTGATTCTAATTGAACCGAGCCCCACCGTTTTATAGGAATGGTTATTACCCATCAACACAGTTCCACCATCAGTACTTCTATAGGTAGTAAACCACTTCCTATTTGGACACATATGGTAAGAGCATCCAAAATCAAGAATCCACTTACCGGAGATTTCTTCATCACAAGAGATGGTGTAGCACTCATCGCTTTCCCCTCCTTTCGAGGCATAGCTAACCTCTTGCTTGACTTGCACCTTCCCGTTGTTATTGTTCTTATTGTTCTTCTTCGAACTCCTTTTGTTTGTACAATTCGCCTTGAAATGCCCAAGCTCGCCGCATTTGAAACAAGGCCTTCCACAAGAAGTCTAGAGCTCGATCTAGATTTTTCTCCCTTACCCTTTGGTCGCACATTGCTTCTACCTCTTACAAACAATCCTTGAGCTTGCTCCTTGTTACCAATGGTAGACATGCCACAAGTTGCAATCTTACAAAGATCATCCGCTAGAAGTGACGTTCTAGTGTCTTCCATCACAAGTTTATCACCCACAAGCATCAATGTTTACACTAGGTTCTCGTAAGACTTTGGCAATGAAAGAAGTAGTAGAAGCGCTTGATCCTCATCATCTACTTTCACATCAATGTCTTTCAAGACCGATATGCACCAATCAAACTTGTTGACGTACTCCCGGATTGGTGTACTTTCATCCATCTTGCAAGTATACAATTTGGACTTCAAATAGATCCGATTAGTTAGAGTCTTCGTCATGAAGTTCGTCTCCAACTTTGTCCACACCTCCGTCGCCGTTTCCTCACCTCAACCAAGAAAGCAACATCTCTTTCAACGCATAGAATGATAGACGCTCGTGCCTCAAGATCTAGCTCTTCCCAATCCTCGTCATACATATCTATGTGTTTCTTCTCCTTTCCCGCCAATGCCTTGTGCAACTTTTGAAAAATTAACAAATTTTTCATTTGCATTCTCCAATATGAGAAGTCATTCTTCCCATTGAATTTCTCTATCTCATACTTCCCAATCTTCACCGTTCCTCTAGTAAACATGATTTATCTACTTGTTTACCGGAAATAAACCAACAAAGTTTACTTAAGAATTTTCACAAACACCTTGTGTACACAACAACGTTCAAGCCAACCCACCAAAAATTGGAGCTTAACCACCATGATTTAAGAAGATGCTCTGATACCAAATTGTTGGGAAAACACTCTTCCTAAGATGCCCAAGATCAAACAAACTTGCAATGTAAAAAAAAAAATCTCAAACCACTTTAAGGATAAGAAATTGGGGAAGAAATGATTTTCGATAAATAAATGATGAACAATGGATTGGATTACTTGAACAAGTCTCAAGTTAATCCCCAAGAAAGAAAAAATGGCTTTGAATTTATATCCAAGAAAAACAACATCTTACTTGATAAATTCTATCCAATCCCTTCTCTCTTTTTCTCTTCTAAAATTGGGTCTGACTTTGAAGGGGGGAAAATCATATATATATAGCTAAATCCGGGGCGCCTAGGCGCCATGTTGCTGCTTCGGATCTGCATCGGGGTGCCTAGGCACCCATGAGTGGCACCTAGGCGCCATGTTTCTGCCCCCATGCAGCACGGGCCAGCGCCTAGGCGCCCAATCATGGCGCCTAGGCACCCCAGCTTCTTCTCCATTTCTCACAGCATGATTTTACACAAATAAATCAGATATTACCTTCCAAGTTTGGTGACAATGAATATGACTGATACTCATAGAAATCGCCACAACACAAGATAAAATTATGATTCGTTTGATTGCAAAGAAGAAATTTGGGTGGAAAGGAAACGAATTTCAGAAATTAAATTGTCTAGAAATTATTTTTTTGAAATTGTAAATTATTGTGTTTGATAAGTATAATTTTTCACGTGAAAAATATCGAAATAAAATTATTTTTGGTGTTCGTTTAGCTTTATTTTATATAAAAATTGTCAATTAAAGGGATATAATTTATTGGTATTGAGAATGAAAATTGTTTCCAAAGAATAAAAAATAATAATAAATAAAAAAATCATCTATCTTTTGGTATTCGTTTGACTTTATTTTACATAAAAATTGTCAATGAAAGGAGAATATTTTTTTTACAGTAAATTTTAGAATTTGTTTCCATTGCCAAAAAAAAATGAAAAAAATATAAAAAAGTGCTACAGTAACCGAGAATTCTAATTCTTACCATTTTGGTGAGAATTAGAATTCCTTGAAAAGCAAGAAAAATCCTAAGTGACATGAAAAGCTAGAAAAATGAATTCCATGGAAAAATAGAGCCATCAAACAAGCAAAAACGTAGAATTGAAATTGATTTTCCATTTTTCATGAAAATTTTGGGTGTATCAAACACAGCCTTAGTGCCAAGAGGGGTGATAAATACTTTTCGCTTTTTCCCTCTCCTTCGCAGTAAATTTTCAATTTTTTCCCAATTTTTAAGTGCAATACCTGGAAAATAGGCCGCAAGTTAACTCTTTATTTTCAAATATGGTAATTAATACAAAAGGTCCCGAACTTTCAATGTTATTGCGAAGAACGTCTATATCTTTCATTTTTTAACATTTTCAACCTTATTTCAACATTTTATTGCAGAAAATGTGATTTTCACCATTTTTAATGTAAAATTATCAAAATACCCTCCCATTTAAATAAAACCAAAAAAATAAAGAATAAATTACAATCTTACTCGTAAATATTTTAAAAAGTGCAAGTGAGTCCAAATAATTATTAAAGGACCTAATAATACAAAACATCTTTACGTTTGGCCTATGTGCAAAACGTCCCTACGTTTTAAATTGGTGAAAATGACGTTTTCCATAATAAAACGTGAAAATGGAGATGAAAAAAAAAAAAAAAATTGAAACGTATGAACGTTTTCCACAAGAAGTGTCAAACTTAGGGTTTTTTTGCTATTAGGCCTTATTAAAATATTAAAAATAAAAAAAAAACTCTCTCTCCTCTTCTTCTCCAAATGGGTCAGCCACCTTAAACCCCAAAAAACTCCAACTAACCATCATCCAAACTGTTAGACCACCATACCACCAAAAAGCTCGCACTTCCCTCTACGCATATCACCCAACGTCCAACCTTGAAACCTTCACGCCAATAGATTTGTTCAGAATTACAAGCCAAAATACCTAACTCGAGAATGCAAATATTGACGGCATTACCTGTTTTGGAGGGACCCATGTCATTTCCAACATACCAATCAACTATATTCATTAGGGCGCTCTTCATGGTCTTAAAATATCAACAGATGATTTAGCGATTTGGATTATGGTTGGTCAGAGTTTTTTCACTTCTAACGTGGCAGTCTCATTTGGAGAATAAGAGAAGAGAGAGAGTGTGTAGGGTGTGTGTGTGTGTGTGTGTATTTTTTAATATTTTAATAAGGTCTAATAACAAAAAACATCCATACATTTGACACTTCATTATAAAAAACATCCCTATGTTACAATTCTACGTTTTCATCTCTATTTTCACGTTTTATTGCGAAAAACGTCATTTTCAACAATTTGAAAACGTATGGATGTTTTTCACATTATAGGCCAAATGTAGAGACGTTTTGTGCTATTAGGCCTTTGAATAATTATTTATACTCTCTTGCACTTTTTAAAAGATTTAGGAATAAGATTGTAATTTATTCCTTATTTTTCTTTTCTTTTCTTTTTTTGGTTTTATTTAAATGGGGGGTGGTATTTTGATCATTTTACATTAAAAAATGGTGAAAATGATGTTTTCTGCAATAAAACATTGAAATAAAGGCAAAACTATCAAAAAATAAAAAGTATGGACGTTTTACACAATACATTGAAAGGTAGGAACATTTTGTGGTAATTACCCTTTTCAAATATTTTAGATATCTTACTATTCCCACTTTTAAAATTAAAAAAGTTACATGTGGTTTTGTTTGAGTCCATTTTTTGGGAGTTTAGATTTTAAGCATATAATTAAAAAGTAAAGAAAGATTTTGAATTATGTGTAAAATTATTTTATTGAAAAAATATATAATTAAAAATGAATTTTTAAAGATAGGGTTCAACTGGGCTACAAAAGTAAATTTTGCCTTGCTGTAAAAATAAGCAACTTACTGTAATTTTGATCAATAAAAAAATAATGTATATTAAACTTAGGCGACGATTGCCTCAGCTGGCCCACCCATCAATGGTTCATTGTGGATGCTTACACATAATAGATGACGATTCAATTCAAGGGCATAATGCGAGCCACACGAGTCAAGTCAAACCGACAATTAACTTGTGCCCATTGCCAACGCTTACCCTTCTCTATTGCCATAGTTGCACTCTACCTTTGTACCTGATTTCCTAGTGAAGAATCCAAGTCTCAAAGCAAAGGCAGAGAGCTCTTGACTCCGAATTCATGAAAGGTACTAATTCCTTTTTTTTTCTCACCTGAACCCCTAATTTTTTTCTCTCAAGTCAATTTTCAAAAAACCTTCATTTTTTTTTATTCACTTCTTTTGATTATCTTATTCTAGCTCCTGTTTGGCAAATGTCAAAGAATATCTAACGACCCTTCCCATACTATGGTTATTGGACTCAAAGATGTCTCTTCGCAAGGCACCAAAGGCCCTATTAGCCTCAAAACATTCCATTCTCTGCCTTGACTTGACATCCAGATACTCGCTACACCCAACAAGGAAAGAAAACCTCACTAGTGTGCGCCACTAAATAATCCAAACGAGAGTTTTTAAAGCAATATCTAAAAATATTTTCATGATATAAGAAAATAATTGTAAATTATTTTTGCAATTGTATGGCAGTATGTTATCTAGAAAAAATATGCTTGAATAAGAAATATACAAATTATTTTACTTGTTTTCTTTGATAGTATTGATACGATTGAATTGAATGTGAAGATTATACTTCTAAATTTTGTGTAATTCAATATTGTAAAATTGAAAAAAAAAACTCTCTGTGTAGTGCGGAGAGAATTGAACCAAGTGCAAAGTAAAAATAAAAAAAATGTGCGGAAAGAAAGTACGGAGAGTTGGCAAACTCTTCGCACAGTGCGAAGTAAAAAAAAAAATTTCGCACAGTGCGAATAGATGACAAACTAACTCTTGTGCGAAGAGAGTTTGCACAGTGCGGAGAGTTGGTCCGCACCATGACAAAATTCTCCGCACAGTGCGTAGAGAGGTGAACACATGCGGGGTAAAAAAAAGTGCTGAGAGAACAAAAATCTCCGCACAATGTGGAGAAAGTTGAACCATGTGTGGAGAGTTGGCAAACTTTCCGCACAATGCGGAGAGATGACATACCAGCTCTCCACACAATACAGACAAAATAAACTCTCCGCACAGTGCGAAAAAGTTGTTTTCAAATTCCTTAATTACAAGTCAAATTTCAAGATTGTAAATTTTTCTCATATACAACGAAACAGAGTCGAAAAACATGGCTCAAAATCAGTTATGTCTTCTTTAAATTCCAGTCACAGCTCAATTTCTGAACATGCAAATCATATTTACAATATTGGAAATGAACTTTCTCATAATTCATACAATGAAACAATATGTGAGTTGTGCAAAGAAGATGATATTGATAGTACCATGGCATTGCTTTCACAAATGGAAGCTCTAGGGTACCACCAAAATTTAATATTTTACACTTACTTGATAACAACTCTTGGACATTAAAAACGGATACAATTTTCAATGAAATTATACTTTCGGGTTGTAGGCCAGGAATTAAGTTGTTCAATACATTGCTCAAAAATTGTTTGGAAAAATGCCTATTTGAACTTACAGAGAAAGTCCTTAAAGTTTTTGTTTTTCTCTTCACACTGTGCGGAGAGATAGTTTGTCATCTCTCTGTACTTTACAGAATCTTTTTTTATCTCATGGAGTTTATATATACTAAAATTATTATTATTTTTTTATGTTGTTGGCATGATGCGTGTGTGAAAAAATATTTGTTAATCACCATAAACAAAATTCTTCACAAACTTTAAAAAATAAAAATATATAATAAATTTTCTTATTACGATAATAAAATTACAATAATTTTTTTTTACAAATAACATAAAAAATCATTTTTATCTTCAACAAAAAAAATATTTAAAAATTAGCAATTTCATAACCACTTTTTATTTTTTAATTCTAGAAAATATAATTATAAAAAAGAAAACAATATTGAATTACAACATTTAATACTTAAGAAGTTCAATATTAAATAAATTTTATACATTTATAACAAATTATAAATTCATATATGCAATTTATCGTATTTGCAGGCAGCTTACCGTATATACTACCTACCGTATTTGCAACCTACCGTATTTGCATCTTACCATATTTGCAGTCTACTTACCGTATTTGCAGCTTACATTATATGCTACCTACTGTATTTGTAATTTACCGTATATGTTGCCTATTGTCTTTGCAGCTTACTATATTTTTATATACCTATTTTTGCACTTACAAATACCGAGAATGCAGAACACCGTACATTTACATACCAAACCGAATTTCAAAAAAAATTCCAGAGTTTTATTTTTTCAATATAAGCATAAAATAAATATTAAATATATACGAAGCACAAAATATAAATACATATGAATATGATGCTCAATCTTCAATTTTCCAATATTGAATTACACAAAATTTAGAAATATAATTTTCACATTCAACTCAATCATATTAACACTATCAAAGAATATAAACAAAATAATTTATTTAATCTCGTATATTTCTTATTCAAGTATGAAATATAAAAATATATTTTTTCTAGATGTCACAATACTATTATGTAATTGTAAAAATAATTTACAATTATTTTCTTATATCATGAAAATATTTCTAGATATTGTTTCAAAAACTTTCCAAAAAGCTAAAATTTATACACTAATAAAAATACGATAAATGTAAAATTCGTACAACGCACGTGACAGTCACTGTGCGGAGAGGTTTATTTATTTATTTATTTTTTCAAGCTTTGCACTGTACGGAGAGTTTGCCAACTCTCCGCACTATGCGAAGTTTTTTTTTTTTTTTTTTTTTTTTTTTTTTTTTTTTGCTTTTTTTACTCCGCACTTCATAAGGACAGTGTTCAGACAGAATGTCATCTCTCCACACTGTACGAAGAGTTTTGCCATGATGTTTGCCATAATTTTTTTTTTACTTCGCACTGTACGGAAAAATTCATAACCAACAACACTCCACAAAAGCTTTAGAAAAAAAGTCGTTTCAAATGAGTGTTTTTATATTACAGAATATCACAAAATGAAATATGTTCTTAGCAATGAATATGAGTAATATGGCGATAAATAACATTATACGCGGTAGTGTCATGGAGTGAAATAACTATTTTTCAATTAGTTTGATTAAAATGAAAATTTTTAAATTAAATTTAATAAAATCATTAATAATATAAAATAGTCAATAATTTAACTAAAGGTGAAAAAATCTTCCCATGCAAATGGAAAACTTAGCCCCCATTTGGTTATGATTTTTCACCCCAAAAAATCAATTTTTTATCGTTACTTTCCTAAATTAATCGTCATTTTTAACTTCTTCATTTACAGATGGAATCAACTGTTCTTTCTAACGATCAAAAAATTAATTATCATAATCACTACCGAACAAACTATTTTCTTGTCTCATTTTGTTTTCACAATTTAGGTAAAAGTTCAAGAATTGATACTAATAGACGATTTTTCTCTCTATAACAAGTGTCTTGGGTTATAAGTCCTATACTTGGATTAAATTAATAATTTAAAATTTTCAAGGGAGATGGTTTGGCATATTATCGATTAGGGATCGTTCGATTACATTTATTTTCTATGAAAAATATCAGTTTTTCACCCAAATTTCTATTTTGGGTGTTTGATTGTTATTTTTTTTATTGAAAATATTTTTCAACTTTTGAAAATATGTTTAATTTTTCTTTTTTTAAGGAAAATATTTTCTTCAGGAGAGGTAGTTTTTGTTTTCCTCTAAACGAAGAAAATATTTTTTTTTCTAAGTGATTATTTTTCATATCAATCAAATACACTCTTAGTGTAAAGTCGAGATATCAAACTTTTTTGTTGCAACTCATTCACGACCATTATACATATGTTTAGACTTTAAATGTTTGTTTGGCAGAAATTTTGATAATTAATTTTTTGATCGTTAGAGATAAAGTGAATCCTATCTGTGAGAGAAGAATTTAAAAATAACAGCTAAAATAGTGAAATAACGATTAAAAAAAATGATTTTAATTGACTTAAAACCTGTACAACACAAGAACTAAATAAATTCAAACTTAAATTAAATAAATAAATGCATCTTGCAAATATTTGATTATATTCTTGTGCGTACGTAGCTACGTATGCCTGAGTATGTATTTTGTATAATAATATAACTAAAATAAACAAATAGTAGGCAATGGCAACATCATCGTTCAAATCAACGACAAAGAGAACTACGATAGGTTCGAGTTCAGAGGACGCCGGTAGCAACTCCGGTCAGTCTCTCCGCCGGTCGAGGAGTCTCAGCCGATTCTCCCGACAACTCTCGCCGGAGGAAACTCCTGAGTATATAAAAAATGCGCCGAGAGGAAAATTCGTGAACACGGACCGGGGATCGGCAACGTTCACGGAGATCAGCCTAGACGATCTAGCGGTCGAGCTCTTCTCAAATGAGAGCGATTGGTCGGCGGATAGAGAGGGAGAGGGACGTGGAGGCGGCTTTGAATCTGAGATTAGGCGGTGGGCGAGCGATACGGCGTCGTCGTCCAGGAGACGGGGGAGGTCGGTATCGAGGAGCTGCGGGAGTGATCTCGAGAATGTCGTTTCGAATGGGGCCTCGAGTAAGAATGTCAATTCTTCCAAGGTTGCTTCTGGACGGAGTAGGTCGCTCTCGGTGGCTCGTTATCAGATTAGTGATTCTGAGGTGACTTTCCCTTTTCCATTACATTTTTTTTTCTCACTTGAACTTGTTTTGTTAACTTCATTATTTATCTTCGAAATTACTGTTTGGAGCGTGATAGTTTTCTCCCTATATGGGAAATGAGTAGGGATGGCCACCACTTAGAGCCTATTTGGAGTGATTTTTTCTCCCCCAAAAAATCGATTTTTTAACCGTTATTTCACTATTCCAACAATCATATTTGAAGTCAACCACACCTTTCTCCTAACGTAAAAAAATCAATTCTCAAAATCACTTCCAAATAGGCTCTTAAACGCATTTTGTTCAGCTGGCCTTTGACCAAAATTATAAAAATAAAAGGAGTTTTAATTATTTAAAAGTGTCAAAAGACTTCTTTACCCTAACTTATAAAACAAAAATGAAGAAGAGATTGGAGTTTTTATCTAAATTTGCTGGAGCCGTGACTTGAACCTTGGATGGCAAGAAAATATTTTAATTCCACAACCATTATGGCAAGTAATGGTCCTTTATTTTTTGGTTTCAAAATCATTATGTTATCCACTCTAATTTTTTGTATTGGAACAACATATATATCATTTTGTGCTTCAGGAACAACTTCAATATTGTAATTAGAATCAATGCATTTTTGTACTATAACGATCTTAAACATTTTGTTTTGGAATGAAGAAAATGTATATCATCATTAGATTGAGAGCATTTACATCAACTGTAACTATATGAACGTCGTTTGCATTTAATGTAGGAAAAAATAAGCACGAAAACATAAAATGACTTTAATGTCATTTCAATAATACAAAAATATTTCAATTGCACAATGACTACAAAATTTAATAAATCTCGTGCTTCGAATAAGTACAAAAGATAAAGTTACAAGTTAGGACAATATTACAACCTTAAATTTCAGTACTAGCTGATAGACTTGTGCAAGTGGATCGAACATGATTAATTTTCGCACCTATTGCATTTACGAGGCGTACGTGTCTTTCCGGCTGATCGTTTCCTCTTTTTTGACGGTCGTCCACGCTGTCTTTGTGTTAATGGTGGAAATACTTCTTTAGCTTTCACATAACTGGGAATTAGTCATTCGACCTCATTTGGCAAATGGTATACAAATATAGAATACGCTTGTTTCCAACAAATATTAGTATAAAAGTGGCTACATAGGTTATAACAGCCATATCCTTTAAACCTCACGACAGCAATTGTATGCGTACATGGGAACTTGTCCAGATCAAATTTCCTACATTTACAAGTCTTTTCATCTAAGTCCACAAAGTGGTGTTCTAAAATGTCACTAACCTGATAAATGTCCGGAGATACTTGATTTAAATTTCATCCATGGGTAACTCCACATCGTTGTCATCTACTATAGGAAAATTATTGTTGCCATCCACTCTTCTAGGACTATTTTCACTTACATCAAAATCGGTACAATCGACAAATATTCCATCACCATTGTCATGGTTACCATCGTCGTCCGATCGGTCATGTTCCTCCTCATTGTTCCTATTTGCAATTTGTCCTCCGCCCTCTATTAGTAATAAACATCTTTCATCACCTAAATCCTTTTAATTTTCAACTTCATTCGAAAGGGTTACACAAAGAAAAATTTCTTTACGGACAGATATAAATCACTTAACATTGTTGTTTCAATCAATTATGGTTGGAGCAGCTAGAGCTTTAGACATTATAGGGGCAAGAGCTGAAATCTCCATTTTGTATAGCCCTGTATTGACGTTCAACACCTCTTTGACTTTATCACATAATTCCATATAAGAAATAGTTTTCGCAACAAGAATAGGAGTCGTTTTTCCTTTGCTATTCCCTGCATATTGTCATTTCCATATACTTTCAACCAACTGCTCATATTCAACTGGAAACAAACTGATATCCATACCATATTCGCGGTGTCTATTACTGTAATTCATTATAAAAATTTCATCAAATTTCAAACATTGTACAGTACTGATAAGATATGAAGTCATTACGGATTGCAGAAAACGACATGTAAGTCATTATGTACAGACGAAAATCAAATGTATATTTTACAGTAGATCAATATAAATAATAGCCAAACATATCTTTGCCCACTTACATTTTACTCTAACCGATACAAATGATAGGTAATGAGAAAAGGGTTGGGAAGTAACCCATATCAAAACTCTAATTTAATTATAAAATTAAATCAAAATTATTGTTCACAAATAAAAATCATAAACATATATACAACAACACGAATAAATTATTCAAAAAATTGGACAAAGAAACTAACCCAAAAATTGAAAATTACAACACCCTTTTCTTCTCCAAATGCCCAACAATAATATTGTAAGATTTTATTACTCACTTCAACCAAATGAGTGTTTAGGGAATGTAGAGTTTATGGTTTCATTAAGTAGAGAAAAATGATGATGACATAGAAAGGAATTGCATACCTCTACGGTCGATTTTTTAAGAGCAAATGGAAGGAAGGTAGAATTTAATTGGGGTCAAATGGGAATCAGGGTAGCAATGTCTTTTTCTATGTAAGGTCATTTTAGTCATTTATAAATTATATTTTCCATTTTCCATATCTTTAGGCCTTCAACTCAAAAAACTTTATTTGTGGACTTTTTAAACTAATGTTTTGTTTGACTAGGCTTTTTAAATGAAAGCCCCTATCTATATTCTTAATTAAGAAACTATTAATAGATATAAACATGATATTTGAGAGAACATAAGGCACCTAATATTATTGCATTTCGTTGCATGTGCCATTAGAAATTTGATAGCATAAAAATTTCTAAATATGCCCAATGATGGGAGCAAAAATTTTGGTTCAAAAAAAATTATATTTGCATGGTGTTGAATGAGATATTTCCATACAAAATTTCTTTCTTCATGAAATCAGGCTGTTTATTGATTACTGTAGATGGAAGGAGTGATTAATTGGTCAGTATATTATGTTCTTGATTTGGAGTGTGTGGTTATTTTTTGCGAGGAAATTTCTTAAAAAGGACCAAAGCAGTGAGAGAAAATGAAAACAAAATTGTTTTCTAAACTTCTGTTGGTTGAGTAACTTGAGTTGGATGAGTTGGTCGAGTTGAGGACTTGAGAGTTCCAACTCCTTCAGTTCTCCAAACTCGCACAAAAGTGAAATTGTTTTTGCTCAATGTTAAATTAAGGAATGTTATTTTGATTATTAAAAAAAAAAAAAGGAAGAAGAAAGAGATGGCTATTCTTTATCTGCACATCTAAACAAATCCTTTTGGAAAAATTAGACTTTTTTTGAACTTTAAAAATAGTGTTTTGATATTTAGTATGAGAATCGCTGCAATAAGATTATGACATGCTACACATGCAGGTGAACACTTTTATTTTGGCTAGATCCTAAATTTTTTTTTCCCTGGGCTCATGTAAAAATTCCACAATTCATTTTTCAGTGGGTCTGTCTAACAGTAAACGATATTTTCTTTTAAATAAAATTTTTACGTGGCCACGCATCTTTTAATGTGGTCTTAGATATTTTTTAGGAAGCAAGTTTTACTAATCTTTGGGTTGCCATAGACCTTTTCCAATGGGAAAAAACTGTAGGCTGGCTGTTCTCAAGAAGGTCCATGTGTTCGTGTAAATGTGTAATGCTTAAACAAACGGTCACTACATGCACTTGGTAGGAATGCGATATTCACATTCTTTTCATTCCACAACTAAAAGAATCCCTGCCACCTCAATTGAATGGGGTTATATGGTGTCCATTTAAAGCAACACCTATGTTGAAGTCAATCCCAGAGTCCTTGAATCAAGATTGAGGCACTCATGATTCACAACTGCACAAGCAATTGCTCAAAATTTTGAGGTGGAATGCAAACCCATTATACCAGAACCAACAATATTAGGTCAAAAATTGAAAATTACTTGGTAATGTGAAGGTAAAATTTACAAATCAAATTTGATACATTTTTATAGAGAAAAATAAGGTTAAGATTGTGAAATAACTCGTATATTTGGGAACTAAAATCCTTAATTCTAGGGAGAATGATAGAAGATACTGTAAAATAGACATAGTTCTCGAGAAATTGCCATAGTTTGCATTGAGTTACAATGTGGATAAATCGGGTGGAGAGTACAGCATGGGATGGAAAAGATGTATGGCTCTATCTGATCCACTAATTCGTCCTGTACTAATTGATCCATATAGCCCCATTTCATTGAGCTAGCAGGAGTTTTGTGGAAATTAATAGGGCATGTGTGCGCTTTCATACCTTGTTCACCTGGTAGGATAGAACAACCCTAATTTACCCATGCATACATGTGTTTTACTCGTGTCTTTTTTCGATTTTAGATAACAACTATAGATACTTTGGTATCTTGAATTGGTTTCAAGTAGTTTCGACCACCATTATCTATTCATGTAGGTGGACCTCTTTGGAGCGGAGTTGGAAAGAAAAAGATCGAGCAGATTCAAATATGAGTTTTCATAAAATTGTCATTACATTTATCATAATATGAAATATGAATTATATATGCAATTTCTTCATTCCAATAATAATACATATTGTGCCACTTATGTTTTTACAGAATGCTCCACATCATTCTAGGAATTCAAGCAATCATGCTAGTACAAAAGGCCTCAATGGTCGAAATAATCTGATGAATTTATCAAAGAAGTCAACTGCTTCTAGCAATCAGCCACTTGGAAGTGATCTTTCTCTGTTGCATGATGTCTATTCTGTAAGATTCTTGTCTGCATAGAATGTGTTCGTACTTGTCTTTCTTTCTTTTTAATATACCTGTATATTCAGAAATGCTATAAATTGGAACCTTGAGTGCAGCTATCTTTGCAACTATTTTGTTGCTGATTGAAAAACTCATATTCTTATACAACGCTATAAATTGGAACCTTGAATGCAGCTATCTTTGCAACTATTTTGTTGCTGATTGAAAAACTCATATTCTTATACACTACATGTTTGCATTTGATATTTGGGCTATAGATACAATTAAGAATGAACTGAAAAATGGCATTTGCTTCTCAACTCCTACAGAGCAACTTCTCTGCCCTAACTGATGATGAATCAAAGGATATGCTTATTTTGGTATAAAATGGATTGGAGAAGATTATGCAAACAGTTTATGCAGAGAAGAGCAGTTGATATTATACATGTATTAGGTTGGCATTCTAGAGTTTTCGCTGTGTAGCATTTTCCATCTCTACATCTGTACGTATACTCCCGTTCTTCAGGACGAACACCATGACTTAGGATATTGTGAACAATGGGCTTTATGAAGCAATGCTTAAAAAGTTTAGACATGCTGTTGAAGAAATCCGAATGGACCTAAATCAAGTGTGTAAAAATCAATCATAAAACCTGTTTTATATGTTCTGATTTTTTATTTTATTTTATTTTTTTTGTGGTTCTAAAATATAGGTTTATATGTATATTTAGAAATTTATAAACATTTCTTTTGATGTATGCAGGGCATAAGGAGAAATCAGGTTGTTTTAAGTGGTGATTGCTCGCAGTCAGAGAATCCCGAGTTTGTTCAAGATTTTTCATCAATCAGAGAGAAGTATGCAGCAACCTTGGAACAGGTGTTTATCTGTGCAACTATACTGTTATATCTTTCTTGCATAGGCATCTTACCTACTGCATGTTCTTGTTTATTTGGATTTTTCTCTGCCTACAGGTAAAATTGGGGCTACATCGAGATAGGCTGTTGATATTAGTTGCAATCTCTAGCGAGTGATTAATGGAGGAATAGATTTATTTTAGTGATGTTTTGCACTTTTTTTATAGGACATGGCTTTCTTGAGGCATGCCTATCAGCTATTGTTGTTGATGAAACAAATATTTGGGGAAAACCCTTCACTTGTTTGTTTCATATCTGTTGTTCATTTCATGATCTATTTCTTAATCCATGGATCCTTTCATTGCAGCCTTAAGGAGTGTATCATTTAGCACATTCGTGTTTATAACTAGCTTCAAACTATGGATGATCTTCTACAATTTTATTCATGGATATCTCTAGTTTAGGATTGGGATTGATATTCTGCTTATGTACTTATGTTGCATGTTTGTGTGTATCTATGGGAAATGAACAATGTTTTCATTAGTTAGAATGGGTGTTTGAAATAGGTGTCAAATCGGTCATCAAGCTTGTTCTACTGGCAGAACAAGAAATAAATTAATTAATATAAGAAAGAAAAATGAGACTCGCCTGTCAAATGTGATAGGATTATACCAGAGCAACCAGTTGATCCACAAAAGTCGAAAACTACCGCACGTTTTTATCTTCTTAAGTTTTAATTTATATAGTTCTGTTGGGTCTCATCTTTTGTCAGGAAATAGGAACTGTGAAGTCCAGAATTTTAATTTCTTGGTAAATGAAACACTTAAGGTGGCCTTTTTTATAGGGGGATAGAGATGGATTGATGACTTAGGAATAGTTTGAAGGTGCGAATGGAATCAATTTATAATATCCTGTATTTGGTATGGCCCACGAAAGATAAAAGGAAAGGAATTGATCCTAATCGTTATTGCATTCTTATTGAGCCCGCCAAGCATGCTTTTCACCTCTAGATGGGGGAGAGGGGTTGGAGTCCAAAAAGTATAGTCCTTATTTCTTGAGTTGTTCGAGTATTTTTAGTAGCAGGTAGTGTATTGAGGTCTGTTCCCTATGTGTCGGGAATTGGCTAAATGATGATTTAAACCTCATGAAGATTTCATAATTAAACGCGTGTGATACATTCTTGGGAATTTCCTGTCTATGTTCCTGTTACCTTGGATAAACAATCTGAAACGAGGGCTAACTAAGTTTCTTACGAACTTATAGTCGGAGAAGCGTAAACAGAATCTTCTTGCTGAAATTTTGCTAGAGGAGCAACGGAGTCAAGATCTCTCTAAAATCATCAGAGAACTACTTCCTGATTCAAAGAGTGCAGCTATTGCAGTGAAACCATCAAGAAGCGGAAAGGTGCATGTTTCCTGTTGTGCTTAAATGAACAAGTCATTTTTGTATAATCAACAACTGTTTTTATTTTATTTATTAAGAGGTAATGGTGACACAATATGCTCACTTTTATACTTTTCGTGAATCCAGAGAAGTAGCGTCAGAAGTAGAATGACAAAACGATTGACTGAAAAGGCAGAGAAATATTTTGAAGACTTCATTTCAAATGTTGAAGATACAGATATATCTTCATTTGATGGAGAAAGGAGTGATGGAAGTTCAACTCTAGGAGGGACAACAAGAGCAAGAGACATTACAGTCGGAGAAGCAAAATCTTACCAGAGTCCTGCTGGATCGTCTTGTCCCGTGGAAATGGAAGGGGTTGTTTTACCTTGGCTGCAATGGGTGACTAGTGATGATTGTTCCCTTTCAGGGAAGGATAAGATGCAGGCTCCTGACACACCGGAAACTTTGTTGCTGGACTCAAAAATGGTAACTTTTTACTTGTAAATGCCTTTTGAGATGATTTTGTTGCACTGAGTCTGAAGTTCTAATAACTTCGTCTATTTCCTATAAAAGAAATCCTTGGTTCTTTTTGGTTAATTGAATTGCTGGCATACTGATTGTTAGAATCGCGATAAATTCTGCGGTATTTAGATGTGGAGCAGATGAAATTTACCATCTCTTGGTCGTCCAGCAACATTGTCTCAATTTGGCAATTTTGTGGTTTTTAAGTTGTCTTGGATCTTCGAGTTTGTCTTTTCCCACTTGATATCCCGCCAATAGTTGTTGGACTGTATGCAGCCTAATAATTATGTGCACTTATTCCCTTAATAACTGATCGAGTTAATATTCCTACTGCTTATAAAATTTTAGGAGGCCAATGGTTTTATGAGTGAGATGCGTGATATAACATTATACTCCTTTGTTATGGTAAAAAACAAGCAGTTGTGAGGTGCACATACTCTCACATTGTGGTTGAAACGACATATATCTGTCTGGTTAAGTTGTTCATTTTATTTTGTATTATTATCTATTAAGGAGAAATTAGGACTTAATAATCCGTTAGAGCTTTTAACGTTTCTATGTTGATATATTTTGGAATGATAATTTTTTTACTTCATACAGGACAAGAACTCATTCCAAGACCTGAGTAGTCATTCCACAAGCACACATGGGAGTTGGCGTCGGAGAGTTTTCGACTGCTCTCTAAGTTCAAGGGATGAAAGTAAAGGCAAGAGCAGACTATCCTGCCAACCATCGTACTTTGATATGGAGGAGTATGTTAAGCTTCAAAAAAACGATGAACTTTTGTTTGAAATGTATAAAGAACAGAAAAGAATCAATTCGGGCGGCCTTTTGCTCTGTGCTAACGTTCTCTAGTTGTTTTAATAGTAGCATAGCTTAGTTGTTTTTAATTGATTCTAGTAGATAAAGCTTCAAATTTTTAGGTGGCTAGGAGTAGAAGATACGAACTCTCTGTTAAATGTTATACATCACCGTATGATGTCATTGTTATATAATACACTACCATTTTTATTTTATTTTGAAAGAGTAGTTACTGCTACCATTTTACTCAGGCCCCGTTTGACCCTCATTAATTTTTATTCCATTACATTTCATTTTCTCTTCTATTTTCAATCATACAATCTTTCATAAAATAATATTACATGTAAATCAAAATAATTTCCTTCTTTTTCGATCAATCATTTTTCAAAAAAATACTATTCCACCAATTTTCATTTTCACAAAATGGGAACCAAACGGGAGCCAAATAAGTTTTATTCCCTGCCCACGTCGTCCAGGAATCATAATTGAACTGCCAAAAATTAGTTTCAATGGCCGGAAAACCACCACAAAATATAGAGTTTTAAGTACCTATGAATCTCAATTTTTTATAAACATAAGACCAGGCTTAAGATTGAATTAGACTACAGGGGATCACAATTCACAGAAAGCAAGAGAGAAAAATAGGCTCACACATCTTAAAAATGGATTTCCCTTTTGAAGGGATTGCCCTTTTGACATTTCTAAATCTTCCGTAAACTTCTCTCGTTCCATTATCAACTGGTCACTACTGCAAACTCCGTATTTTCCATTTATCCTGAGCCATAGCATACGGAACAAAAAGAAGACAAACAAATAACGGACAGCAACTGATGTACAATTACTTTCCCAAATCAGGGACAATCCACCACAGGATGCAGAAAGTTCTAAGGATGATCACTGCGATCTAGTTTCACTTCTCAACTGGCCCATATTAAATATACTTGAATCAATCTATCTCTCCTTCTTCCGGATCATTTGGAGCATTGGGAGTGCTTTTGGGCTCACCTTCGTCTTCCTCATCATCATCCATCTTCATATATAATCCAAGTTGCTCCAGTGGGTTACTACTGGCCTGAAATTTGAAACTACCAAGACCATTTTGAGAGTGTTCTGGGCTCATCTCCTCTACGAAGCTTTGTATATGCTTGTCCGGAGCAGCTCTGAACATTTCTAAATCTTCCATAAACTGACTATTCTCATTAATATCAACTGTCTTCTCCATCTGTAGTCGATCATGCCATCATTAGCAGGGAATAATAACTTTTCAACCAATTTTTCTCATGATAAATGAGCTCTCTAACTTTACCTTCAGCAGAGCCTGACGTGCTGCTTCCCTTTCAAGTTCTCTTTGCCTTTTGGCTTCTGCTGCAGCTTCTTCTTCAGCTTTTCTTCGAGCCTCTTCTGCAGCCTTGGCTTCTGCTTGCAGACGAGCTTTCTCTGAAAACGAATTCACATGTGGAAAATTAAATTATAATAACAATGATGACCATATTGGGAATAGTCAAGAAACAAATACCTTCTTTTCTCCTCCTTTCAAGCTCTTCCATCTCCAGCCTCAACTTCTCCGGATCCTGCTTTTCACCCTAAAAAAAAATGTCGTCCGTTACTAAACAGCACGAGGTGAACACAATTGAGCAGGATGAAGTTTCGGCAATAATTTAAACTTCCACAAACCTTTTCAAGGGTATTCTCTTGAGCTTTGATTATAATATCAGCAAATCGACTTCTCAACAAAGCTGCTCGGTACAGCTTTTCAGGGGAGACTTGCCTCTCAGGTGGAGTGCTCTCCCCTAAAAGGTTACATCATGGTGGTAAGATGATGCAGCATAACTAATACCAGACATTTTCTTCATTACTTTTCACCACTTACCCTCTTCAGGACCAATAGGCTCAACAGAGACAAAGTTTGAAAGTGATTGTTGCTCAGCGTGGCCATCCAAGGACTCTGCAGTGAACTTGGAAAATGTTATAATGAATAATGTACAAAAGTTTAAAAAAAAAAAAAAAAAAAAAAAAAAAAAAAAAAAAAAAAAAACTTATTTTCAGCATACCTTTGCAGTACCTCCAGGAACTGAATCTTTGACATTATCTGATTCACCAACAGCTAAACTTCTCACATCTGAATCTGAGTAAACAGCATCAAATCAAAATAAAATATAGGTTTATATGAACACAAATTAAAATAATCTAGAGTTGCAATATATAATTGACTAATTGAAGTTACATGACCATGAAGTTTAACTAAGGAAAATATTACAACCTCAAAATTTTAATTTTCAGTTAAAACACAAAAAAGGACAAAGAACAAGAAAAATACTCTCAATTGCTTGTAAAGAGAACATTTCGATAGCAATGAAGGTTAAAAGAGGTAAATACGCAGTGTGTGATTAAAGAATCCGGGGTAAAAGCATACGGAAAAGCTTATAATTATACATTTATAGCAAAACCAAGGCTAGGGCGAAAGTTATTTAATACATAACTCAAAAAATGAAAAGGAGAGATATAACCCAATTTGACTGTTTTTAAGGTTAAATTTACATTGGCAAGATCACAAGTAAAGGATGGCATCCCCAATCAGGAGCATATATTTTATAGCATATATTTTATGCTTGACAACGTAATTTAACATTGAAGTAAAAATAGATGTCTGATAAATGGAGGAAGAGAGATATGATGCCTTTTCCTAAAAAAGGGTGAAATAGTATTGACCTTGCGACGTGAAAATATATTAAAATGATGGTGATGTAAACTTAAATTGGCATGTTGCATCAACATAATCAAAGACCGTGTCAATTTAAAATGAGTGTGATGCTAATTTTTCCTCTTTTCACATAATTTTATTCTTCCTGTAGCATCTACATAATCAATGAGAGTGTCAACCATGCAGCAAGATATAATATTTTTGTTGTGCTTTTCAAGAAAAAGATGTCAACAAAAAGAGCTGTTCACCAGCTACAATTACTTTCAATGAATGTCTACTTGGAAAGTCACACTCTGCAATTTTAACATCATATTGTTCTGTATAATTCAGTTTTAAATTGAAATAAACATGGAAAGCAAGAAATCAGAAGAACGTGAGAACATACTATAACCCATGAGAAAAAGAGAAACCTATGCAAAAACAATATACATGCCAAGACTAATTAAAGATAAATCTCAAATACAATGTAGCTAAACAGAGAAAGGTAAACATGAAGTACATGCAAAGAGTTGCAATTATCAAATATGCAAAACAACAAAGCCACAGTATGAAAAGAGAGCCCAATCATAACAAAAGATGGACCCAAAAAAAAATGCAAAAGACAAAACCCCAGATTGATTATTAATGCCATGTTCTATATTTCTTCAAGATTCTAATAGGAAATTTAGTTGGGGCATGGCTTCAGCAGAGTTGCTTATAGAATGCGGTATATAATTATTTTATTTACATTAATCAATATCTCACAGTCCCAATGAACCAATCCTCTGTTTCAGCATCCTTAGAAGGTCACAAAGTTGAGAAAACTAAACTTCTTTTTCGTGTAATAATACAGCTGAAACTGTAATGCGAGATGTATGTCATTTCTGTTTACATGACTTAATATCTAGCTTCACTTTTATGAGACTCTATTTTCACTATTTAAGATCAAGCAGAGCGTAACCATGAAGTTTACTTCTTCAGTAGAAGTGAGATCTTGGGGAAGCTAATCCTGTTACCACAGTGGACACTCATTGAGTGCGGAGACCAATCAAGACTTCAGTCACATTATCGTAATCCCTTTACTCAACAGTTCATCAACAATTTGAACAAAACACTAATGTGATGATACATCATCTATATATACATCAAGTAATGCAAGTGAGTCACATGACAACCCAAATTTGTTTTTAGTGGGAAAAAGATCCATGCAATGACCTTCCTCATGGTGAGATCTGGATAACATAGCAATTAAAAATTGCCACCCCTCTTAACCTTTAATACAATTTTCTGTTGGATAAATCCAGTTCCACTAATGTTACCTTACCAAAATACTGTGAAAATTCATCAAATTATTCATAAATTTGTTTTGCAATGTTCGGGGATAGAATCAAGGAAGAAACAGAGGGCTATTGATGCCCAAAGATTGGCTGAGACATGGAAGGGGGAACCATCTCAGAACCCGAGGGATTCGAGGCAGCTGCATTTTGGAGGACTCGAAATCAATAATAAACACATACTACTCTGGAGACAAATAAAAAGCGCAGTACACAAGGAGAATGGAAACTTCTGGCCTACTACAATGTCCAACAACTATGAGCATGCTTGAGCGTGCTTATTATAAGCTGATTACAAGTTGTGGGTCCCACGGAACGTGTGGATAATAAGTGGGTAGTAGTGCATGTCCTAAAAAATGTGTGAATAAAGAGTGTATTTGACCAACTTAAATTATTATAAGCTTTGCCAAACATGCATTATGACACTGCAATAAAGATCAAAATCAACATAGATAGAGACCCTTAAATGAACGTTCATAAGTTTCAGAACTTATAAAATTAAGATATTTAAAGAGATATTTCATAATAGCATGAAGCACTGGATGAGGAACCTGACTCGCTACTGGAGCTACTCGAAGTACTGCATTTCCTGTTTCTTTCAGCATTGTCCTCAGTCAAGGCAGGAAAACTTGAGATAGGAGGATCAATTCCACCGATATCTTCATCCTCGTGAGCTGTTTCCTTGCCTGTTTTATAGTTTAGGAGAGGATGAACGTAGTCAATAATCAAAGCAAGACGTTAATGACAACCAACCACCAACATCCACTTGAAAGAACTTATTCTTTACAATGCAACTTCATCGGTTGAAAGGAAGATTACCCTTGCAAGGTTCCACAGATGAATTGCTCAATCCCGAGACATTTCGAATCTGCATAAAGATATACATACCAGATTTGAGATACATATACATGCATAAACATAGAAGTACATAAAAGGTAACTTAAGCGCGTACATAAGGATCATTTGAATAAGTACCTCCATTTCACATGGCTCAGCTGTTGCCTGATTTTTTTGCTTCTCCAGTAAATACTCATCCAACATCCTTCGTAGTGTGAAAAGGGTATCATGGCCGAGAGTGTCAATATCAATTTCAATCTCATCCTCACTTACTTGATTCCCATTCAAACTACTCTCTTTCAAAAACTCAATAATATTTTCAGGTAATTCTGCAAGTAAGGTCTCTAATTCCGTGCCCAGTTTTTGCTTCTTGGCATCGCTCATTGCATGCTTAACTGGTTTTTTCTTGACCTTGTTCTCAGCAGATGTACTTTTCTGCTTTTTAGTAGGAGGAACGAAAGAGTCAGTTTCAGCTTCTATAATAACGCTTGATCTTGAAGGCTGGGATTCATCTGCCATTATGGGGATCTTCTTCTCAATTGGTTTCCATCTCACTTCAAAGAATTTTTTCATTGCCTCGGCCATGAAATGGAAATCATTTCCACGTGGGTTGTAAGTCAATGCATTTTCGAATGTGAGCCTCACATCCGCAGCAAACCCCATCAGACTGGAATACTCACCCGAAAGTAACTTTTTTCTTATTGTGCCCAAATCCATTGGATGCTTAATAACATTGAAGTAATCTGGAATGTTAAATTTTACAGTATCAACAGGTTCATTGAAGACCCAACCATACTGATGAGCCATCAACCGATTTAGCAGTGTCTCGCACTGTTTCATCAACATCACAAAATTGGTATTCTGAGGCAGACCCTGCTTCACAAACCCAGTTCGCCTACCTTCTACAGCCCCAACTTTTGTGTGATGCCCATTTCTTCCTGGAGTAAACTTTTTCCCTGGCGCTGCAGCCATTTTATTCATAGACATAGGATAACTTTCCACAGCAACAGGTCTTTTTAGTCCTTCACTATAGCTACGTATATCACTAGTAGGTGAAGCTCTCACGGCATTTGAGCCAGATGAAGTTATCTTTGCCTGAAGCATCTTAACTTGTTCGAGCTCCTTTTTCAACCTCATCTCCAAATCCCTCTTCTCCAAGTGCGACATCTTAGACAAAGACATTACTTGAATTGGCACATTGAAGCTATCATAAGCATCATCATTTAAGCTAATGCACTTTCCTTCCCGAGCATAAAAATCCTCCGCAGCTGCCATTTCAGTGTTAACCCTGCCCGAACTTCCAAAACCTTCAGATTCAGCCACTGTCTCAACTGCATGCCTGTAATCTGGCACAAAACCAGACGTATACCCCTTTGTAACCTTCCGTGTTTTCCCCATCATAGCTGCTGCTACAGTTTTTGAGCAATTATTTAATTACCTCCGTCCAGTGTGTTCTATAGGAATAGTTGGTGCCGTAAATTAATCTTTTTACATTTATTAGCCTTTCTTTTTCCTTCTTTTTTTTTTTCAAACCCAATCGTATGTTATAAACAGGCCAACTTCAAAAAATTCCAAAATATAAAACTTTTCAGTGTATCCAATAAAATTTTATGATATCCGCGATACGAAAATCTTAATTTCTACCAAAAAAATTGTGATAATTTTTCCACTCAACCGGTAGCTAAATTATACCAGGATTTCACTCCAATAAAACCCTAACTTCAACAATCATTCAGTTCATGTCTAAATTCAGAAATCTGAATTTTTGTCTGATTAGCAAAAGCAATATCCAAACCCTAGATTGAAATCCAAACGCGAGAGTGGACGGTAACGGTGAAAATACAAAATTAAACCTAAGAATGCTCTATAAGAATCCAATTCAAAACATGGATCTCAATACCTAGTGGGGGTTGTAGTCGGGTGATGTGAATTGGTTGGTGGGTCCGACCCGTCGTAATAGTGAAACCCTAAAGATGCAAAAAATTGCGAAACCTATAGATACAATATATATAGTTATTTATAGAGAGAGAGAAAGTAGAGAGGCAACTTACGCTGAGCAATTGGGGTTTCGCTGGATCGCCACTACTTAAGGGCGAGACACCGTCAAGCCCGCCGATCTCAAACAACTCCTGGCCGTTCACTTTTCGGGCTATTTAATCGGACGGTTAAAATTCTTTTGATTTTCAGAGTCAGATCTGAATCTAACGGCTGTCATTGACTCAATTAATTGGAGATTAAAAATAAATTACAATCTATTTCCTTTTAATTCGCTGATTAGACTAAAAAGCCCCAATTGCAAGTGAAGTAGAGATGTTACACGAACGGCATCGTATAGTTTAGTGTCTTCGTGTAGCAAAACTGGAGCGAGTAAGTGAATAGATGTACTCCCGGGAGACAATTAACACTAGGTTGCATTGACTTTCTACTTCCTTGTCACGCGACAAGCTTCGGACGCGCTTCTAGATGATACTGTATTGGGCTTTTTAAGATTGGAACAAAATGTGTGTCTACGTGATGGGCTTTGTGTTTGGACATTTTTTTGTTTCATTCTCAAAACTTTTTAAAATCGTGAAGACTGAGGGTTTGTTTGAGCCACATTATTTTAAAAAAATACATTATAAAATAGTGATTTGACATTATTTCAATCACACATTTTTCAATAAAATAATATTCTACGCAGATAAAAAAAATTTCCTTATTTTTTGACCACACATTTTCCTTCAATACACTATTCAAGAATGCATTATTACCAAAATAATGTGGCTCAAACACCCCCTCAGTTAAACCTGTTTGGTATAGATTAAAATTAGATTTTAAATAATTTTTTATAAAAATTGATTAAACCCTTGTTTGATCCCATTTTGAGGGAAATAATGCATTTTGAATAACAAATTAATGTAAAATGTGCGGTAAAAAATTAAAAAAAAAAGTTTTGGATTTGCGTGTAATATTATTTTATTGAAAAATGTGTGATTGAAAATGAGTTTTGAAAAAATGAATTTTTAGAGAAATGAGAATCCAACAAGGGCTAAATAGATGGTTGAAAAGTTATAAATCCAATAATATGAGTTGTTAAAATTAATTGTTAAATTTAAATTAAGAACTTTAATATATTATGCCAAACAAGAGCTAAATTTCTTTGTGTAGACAGTTTGAGTAGGAGCTAGCATAAATAGACCTAATTTGGAAAATGTCCTTGAATAAATGGATGACGAAGTATTAATCATCGAAACATTCATTTGTAATCATAGTCTAACTACATTTATTCGTGTAATGAATAAAAAATCATAAATTGCAAACAAATCAAGTTGTTCATCGGCTCTACTCAATCCATGAGCAAGCTCGGTTTATATCGAGACAAGCGGACTTGTGGGATACTTCCATGAGCCAATTGTCCACAGCTTGTGGGCCAAGTCCATGAGCCGGTTCTTGGCTCATGGGCTACTTCATCATTTAGATAATTGATCAAATTTTATTTTTTATTTTTTAAAATAAATATGATCAGCTTTTATCTGTATTCCCCATATCATTTTTCCCACATAACTCTACATTCCTAATCTTCAACCGTTGTAAACACCATAATAGTTTTTTGTTGTGCAAATTAAAGTTTTATTATCTCTAAATTTTCTTATTTGAGTTGTTTTTGACCGAAAATTAGCACAAAGTATATTTTTGCATTCTAATACTACAAAAGATGTTTTTGCATTCGATATATCACTAAAGGAATTAAAAGACGTCATAAATCCCAAGTGACAAAGGGACGAGGTAGTGTGTTGATCAGGGCATAAGAGCAAGACTATATTGTGGTCGGTTGGCAACTTCTAGTGCAATCAATAATAGATTGTACAACACAGGATATTTAATTTCGGGGAAACATCTTGTATTTCAATCGTCAAAACATTCAATTATCAGTTAAGAAAGGACTTCGAACTACTTAAATCACAAATGAGCCTACTCATGGAGAAACGTTCTTGAATTTTGATAATGTGAATTCAACATGGATGTCTTCTTCTTCTTCAAGGGGCATTTTCAAAATGATGTCTTTGTTGGTTGAAGAGACAACAAACTTAAGTCGAGGAAGCCGTAAATGTAAACATTGGAGGGGAAGTTTTTACAGTTAATTTGCCTGATTTCCCTTTTGAAAAACTCATCTTAAAAATCTTTGGAACGGTTACACAATTGTCACAACTAAAAGAGAAGGTCACGAGTTATTGAGCGTTGAACATTGCATTTTTGTACGTAAGTCATATATTACACATGAAATTCACTTTATTCTTATAATTACAATTTATAAACTTTCGGTGTGCACAAATTTTATGCCTATGAGTTTCATTTGTTGTCTAATTTACATAACAAATGTTAATCACACCAAAAAGAAAAAAGAAAAAAAAAAGGGAGTATACAGAGCGATAATTTATTTATTTTTGAACTAGTATGATTTTATGCATCGAGCGATATATTCCATAATGGTTTAACAAAATTATAGATGTACGGGTTATTAGAACAAAACGTCATTGCTTTTGAAGTTTGTTGTGTAAAACGTGTATTTTTATGTATTTATTTTTGCATTTTCACCCCTATTTACACTTTTCATTGCGGAAATCATTATTTTCATCCATTTTCTCAATGGTTAAATCCTCCAATAGCCACCTAATTATATATTTAATGTCATTATGACCATCAAATTTAATTTTATTTTACCATGACCACTCAATTTTACATTTAGTGTCAACATGGTCACTCAATTTGATTTTATTTCACCATGAGCACTCAATTTCATACAATGTTCCATCATGACCACCAAACTTCTTTTCACTTTTTTCCATTAGTTTTAAAAGGTGTAAAATTGTACCTTTGCATTATATAAAAAATATTATAAAAGACAAAAATAAAAGTTCATTTAAAAAACCTTTTTTAAAATACGTTTTTATTTTTATTTTATTTTTTTCTAAGTAACGGTTTTCTAAATTAAGTTTTAATTTTATTTGTAAAAAAAAAAATTTTAGAATAATTTTTTATTTTATTTTACTTTTTAAGAAACTTTTTTTAAAGTAACTTTTTATATTATTTTTTTTCTAAGTATTGTTTTTTTAAAATAAGTTTTTATTTTATTTTTAAGTGACTTTTTTTTTTAGTAAGTTTTTATATTTTTTTAAGTAACACTTTTTTAAATGAGTTTTAATTTTGTTTTTGATTTTTTAAATCTATTTTATATATATAATGCAAAGATGTCGTTTTATCCATTTTGAAATTAGTGAGAAGAAGTTGGATGTCATGGTGAAACGCTATATGAAATTGAATGATTATGATGGAATAAAATCAAATTCGATGGGTATGATGACACTAAATATAAAGTTGGATAATTATGACGAAACAAAATTAAATTAGTTGGTCATAAGGATATTAAGTATAAAATTGGATGACCATTGATGAGTATATACCATCATATTTAAATAAAACAAAAAGAAAATAAAAAATTAAAACTTGAAACTTGAAACACAAAATCACTTCATCTTCTTAAAACACATAACTTACAAATAAGTTGCAAATATGCATAAAAAAATGAGTTGTAAGTGAGGGAAGAGTGTTTGATAGGGATTAAAATTAAATTTTTTTATAGTGATTTTTGAATTTTATGGTTGAAAAGTCGTGGATGCTACGAAATATATGGTTAAAATTTAATGTTGACTTTGAATTAAAATTTTAATTGGATTTTAATCCATAACAAAAGTGGCATAGTCGAATATTATTCTAACCTTAATTTTACAAAAGTTCGATGAAATTGATTGACACGAATATCATTCTAACGTTAATTTTACAAAAGTTTCCATGAAATCGATTAACACGCACTCTGGATTCTTGATTGATCAATCACGACAAGCCAGAATAAAGAAACACATCTTGAGGGACTCGAATATATGCTCGTCGTCCCTTCTTTGTGAAGAGACCTAAAATTCTTTCATGGTGGGCTTTTATGGGCTTCTTTAAATTACCGTGCAGGCAAAGCAAAACCAAACGCCATTTTTACGCTTCACGACTGGTGAATCTTGAAAGAGCCTCAGGCCCTCAACTCAATGGAGTCCTCAGTGGCAGCCGATCTGATTCAATTCTTGAATGCTTCTCCAACAGCTTTTCACGCAGTTGGTAATGATCTAAATTTTTATATTACTGTCCAAGATAATTTTGAAGATTTGATTTTTTAAATTTAATTTCATAGTTTTCTCGTAAAAATATTTATTTTTTGTTCCTTCTGTTTTGGTTTCTGGATTCTGTTCATGATACCTGTTGGATAGAATTAAAATCTAAATTTTAATCTATATCAAATTTTATAATTAATTTTAACCAACACATTCCCACAATTTTTCAGCTGCACATTTCATAACTTCTTTTGAAATCTATTAAAAATATTATTTTGATCCTCCACGAAGACGGGGGCATATCTTTATAGAAAGAATATAAAATACATGATATACTTATCAAGATTGACTTTTGTTTTAAAATTACATCTTCTAAACATTTTTTTCTGTTTTCCTTTTATTTCCCTTTACTTGAATTTTATTTATAGATCAAGACCATATTTGTAAGCTTAGAAGTTCTTTTATAAGTGAAAAACCAAGTTTGAAGTAACTTTTTATGATGAAAGTAAGTTAGTTACTCATTTTGATATTAAAGTAAATGAGATAGGAGAGAATTTTATAGAAAGGTAACTCTTTTTACTAAAAGACTGTTTATGCAAACATATTTGGGGAAAAAAAGTTAATCAAAGTAATTTACTTCGTTTTAGGCTTAGCTAAACTTATACTAATTGTATTATATTAACGTTTGGTTTCTGGTCCTGAATTTTTTTATCAGAGGAAGCCAAGAAGAAGTTGATAAGTGCGGGGTATAAACAAGTATCGGAGAGAGAGGACTGGGATTTAGATGCTGGCAAGAAATATTTCTTCACCAGGAATCACTCCACTATTGTTGCTTTTGCTATCGGTGAAAAGTATGAAATCATAGTTTATCATTATCACTTCCAAACGCACTATTTCTTTATTTTTCTGGATAAGAGATGGTTTCTATTTCCATTTATTTTTACATGTATATGGAAATAAATGGGAAAAAAAAAAAAAAAAAGGAAGCAGAAAAATGAGCTTTTAATCTATGTAGTTATTTTGTGGGACTGAGTAATGTCCATCGTGTATAGTTGATGAGAGTGAGAATTTCTTAACTCTACTCTCACGATTTAATTCTGATGTGTATAAGAAGGTTTCTAATCCTCATGTACTAGACTGCATGTCGAGGAAATTCCATGAATGTATGGACTTTGAATGTGAATTGATTGGCTGATATAGACTCTTTTTTTGCGTAGATATGTTGCCGGGAATGGATTTTATATAGTTGGTGCTCACACCGATAGTCCCTGCCTGAAAGTAAAGCCAGTTTCAAAGGTGATTGATGACTTGTATGCTATGGTTTACATTTAAACCGCTTTATATTGGTTGAGAGGAAGATAATTTAGTGCTCACATTTGAATTACAAAACTTTAGGTATCAAAAGGTGGGTTTTTGGAAGTCGGCGTGCAAACGTATGGAGGGGGCTTGTGGCATACATGGTTTGACCGCGATTTAAGTATTGCTGGAAGAATAATAATAAGAGAATGGAAAGATGGTTCAGAATCGTACTCACACGAGCTTGTAAGGATTGAGGAGCCTATAATGCGAATCCCTACATTGGCAATTCACTTGGACAGGTTCTTTCATTGAAGATTCTTAAGTTGGTATGTGATGCATGTTTATTTTGATAACTCTTATATGCTGTTGTCTTCGTTGGATTAGAGGAGTTAATGATGGATTCAAGGTGAACTCGGAGAGTCATCTTGCTCCAGTATTGGCTACATCAGTTAAGGTAACTTTAGAAATAGATCAAACTTTTCTAGTAAGCTTATTCAAACATTAGCTAAATGTCCTTGAACATCCATGAAGAACAAAGATAACTAGCTTAAAGTTAAAGATACTTTTAAGTAAGTTTTTTTTCCAAATGGGCAAACATGTCTGGTTATGTTACATTTTCTCACGTTTTTTGAAGTTAGCGTATGTTTGGCTCATGTTTAAAATATGTTTATAAATACTCAAGTCACTTTTTATCCCACACATGTCAAGGGACTCACAAAATACACACTTATCCTGTACTAATTTTTATGTATTTATAGTTTAAACAATTTATACACACTTCTAAACCAGCAAGGGTTCTAGAATAGTCAAAGCTACTCGATAAAGGATGGTGGATTCAGACATCAATTCTAAATGATTTGATTTTTTACGTGGAGTATCTCAGATTTTTAGGATTGCTTTCATCTTTCTACTGTTTTCTTGTGCGTGTACATGTTGAGCAACATGGATTTTATGTAATATAAAATTTTCACATTGTGGTAACAACCAGAGTCAGATACTCGAGGTTGGAAGTGCAAGTTTATAAGGTCTGTTGCTTATGTTTGATAAAGATCACACTATAAAACACAACACATTAGGCATTTTCTTTGGTTAAACGACAATTCAAAACTGAGCTAAATGTAGGCCAGATGTGATGTGGAGCATTAGTTAACAATATTAGAAGAATTATTGTTTGTTTGCTTATATGGACACAAATGTAACAAAAACAAAATCCCATCCGATGATTGTATATATATATATATATATATATATATATATATATATATCTTTATTTATTTATTTATTTTTTTTTTTTACCATGGGTGTCCGGACCGGCTTACGCGCACCTTGACTAATCTCACTGAACCCTGAAATTTACAACCGGATGCTCACCTCAGTGGCTCCAAGGAGACTCGAACCGATGATCATTGGGAAGCAAATCCAAAACCTAATCACTAAGTTACCCCTCAGAGTTAAATTTGATGATTGTATTTGACCACCTATTTTAATAGATTAGAAATTCTGTCTACATTATTAAAATAAGCTAGGATTTCTGGATTAGTTTCATTTTCTAATTGACACCCATATTATTCAGGAATTGTAATATTATCTTTCTATCTTATAGATATTGTTCTTTCCGAGGTAGCTTGAATTTTCAGCATTGCTTTATATTACCACTATAGAGTTGGCACCCACCATCTGGCAAATAATTATAAAGAATATGACCTCTCATCATTTCCTTAAGGCAAGGGTCATTATAAAAGAGGTGAACACAATCAATTTTAATTTACATTATTCTTTTTCCGTGAAAGGAATTGGATGGAGTACATCGTTCTTTAACATCATTATATTGTATTTTATTCATCAAAATACGCTTCTCTTAAACAATTTGACATTTCTTATGCAGGGTGAGCTCAACAAACCAGTTGCTGAGAATGGTTCTGTTGAAAGTGTAGTTCCAACCGACGGGAAGAAAATCAAGGAAACAAAAAACAGTCCGAAGCATCATTCCCTTCTTTTGCAGGTATGTTGCTTTCTGGTTAGGTTGTGTTTTGTGTTTTTCTTATTCTTGTTTTACTTCTTATGTCTACATATTTGTGTAGGGAGTTTGTGAAATTTCTCGAACATTATTCATCTTGTAAATTTCAGCTTTTATTTAAGGGATCTTGACTATGTTCTCATCACATTTTTTTTACCTTCTTCTTCCCTTATTCCAGCTTATTGCAGCTCGGACAGGATGTGAACCTGATGACATTTGTGATTTTGAATTGCAAGCATGTGATACTCAACCAAGTACCATTGCTGGTGCCATGAATGAATTTATTTTCTCTGGAAGACTGGATAATCTATGCATGTCATTTTGTTCTTTAAAGGTGAGAACTCATAAGCTATTTAAACTTTGTTGGTCAGTTATGCCAATTTGTCAATATATTCAATTCAAGATATGTAAACATGCTGGGGTTGAATGTGAATATCTTACTGACACTAATTTCTCTTTCTTTGGTTCTCTGCCTTGATATCAAATTAGGTCAAGGTGTATCTTAATTTACATTTTTTCTTCTTTTGTTTTATGGGCTATAAGATGTGTGAAATTTAACATCTCTCGCTGCTCATTGCCTGCAATTGTCATATCATTTTTTAGTTGGTTGATATACTGGTCAAGTCTCTTTCTGTGTTCTGAATTCTTACCATTGCTACCCGGTAAATGAAATATAAAGTGGAAGAAACAGAACTTAGTTGATATCAATCTAGAGCAGGCATTACTTGTGGCATTTTATTGTGCCAAGTCTCGTAAAAATGAGCATATATGGATGTTAGTTATTTAGCTATATAAAAGCCCTGGAGATGGCTTCTTTGGGTTCAAAATTGCCACTCAATATCTTTGGTTATTTCTCATATCTTTCAAACGTGAGTAGAAGTGCTGTGCATTTGCTATGCACTTCGCAGGTGTAATTGTATTTTTGGTGATGTTAGATCATCATTGATTTCTGTCTGAACTTGAATACATACATCTGAGAACATCAGTCGCACTAGTTCGTTTTATTAGTTAGTTAGCAATATAAATCCTGGAGCCTATAATTGCCTTTTATCATCTTCAGCTAAATCGCATGTGATGTCGTTCAAAAACATCAGAAATGCCGAGCTTGAGGTTGGTTCTCTGGCTCCTCCGTTATTCCTGTTTAGAAGGGTCTCATAAATGTAAATGCAAAGAAAGCGATAGAGAGTGTTCTGGAGTGATTAAGTCAGAAAGAGAGTATATATTGTCATAACTTCTCGCCTTGCACACTAGTCCTTTTTATATAAAATAGGTTAGTGCGAATTTTATGGTGAGTGAATGATTGATTAATCTCAATCTTGTCATTATATATTGGATATCACGAGTCTATATTATCATTGATGTTAAAGTGATACTGCAGCTTGAATGCATAAAAGGGAGGGCAGTCTCTTTCAATCAGCGGTTCATTTTATTTTTGTTTCATTTTTCTTTTCATTTCAGGCATTGATCGAGTCGACCTCCTCTGAAAGTAGTCTCCAAGATGAGACTGGTGTAAGAATGGTGGCCTTGTTCGATCACGAGGAAGTTGGATCTGATTCAGCACAAGGAGCTGGATCTCCTGTCATGTTGGATGCTTTATCACGAATCACAAGTTCCTTTAGCTCAGATACAAAGGTACCAATTGGTTCATGTCACTTTATTGTTCTGGCTTTTCTTCTAAGCAGTGCACATGCTTCGAAGGTTTCTCATATCTTCTCAAACACGAAGCAATTTCCTCATTTTCTAGAAGAGACTGCACTGCCAAATTTGAAAGGGATTTTGCAAACTGGCCAACATTTCATAAAGTTGCTTTAAAGTCAACATGCCGTGGAAAGCCGAAATTTAAGTAAAGAAATATAATGATCCACTCACTAATTAAAGCAAATGACCCCAAATGAATCAAAATTCTTACGGCTTTTAGCGTCTTTTTTAATTTATACTATTTACTTTACTGCATATTTTGCATTAATTGCAACTGAAATTACCAGGCCAAAACCTGTCCTTTTGTTCACTTTGTTCCCCACGTTTCTTAATGAACTTAAGCAACTAAGGTTGATATTTGGTGCATTAGTCAATTAATTAGTTCGATGTCATAATTGGGTTGTCACAGATTAGAATTAAATATTCTCTTATTCTGACAATTGGGGGACATTTCTTTTGGAATGACTTGATTACCTTTAGTAAGAATTTATTTTACCAGATCC
>NC_036248.1:5094518-5104319 GCF_002742605.1 Olea europaea var. sylvestris
GTCTCTCTCTCAAAGTTTGCTGTTATCTCTTGTCAATTTGAATGTCATGCAGTTGCTACCAAAAGCAATTCAGAGGAGTTTCCTAGTCTCAGCTGACATGGCTCATGCCTTGCATCCTAATTACATGGTATGCGAAATGCTGTGAGCTGTTTTTGGGATTCTGTATTGATTATCTTCTGCATTATGATGATTTATTTTTGTTTATCAGGATAGGCATGAAGAAAATCATCAACCTAGAATGCATAGTGGGCTGGTCATTAAGCACAATGCAAATCAACGATATGCAACCAATGCAGTTACTTCCTTTGTATTCCGGGAGATAGCAACCAAGCACGGTCTTCCTATACAGGTTGGGGATAGTAAAAGTTTTTTTTTTAAAAACTGTTTTGATAACAATATAATAAATTGGTCCAGCAAATATCACTAGATGAAAGTGTCCTAGTTTTTTTCTTATAGCATCCAAAGATGATTCTATCTGCTAACGAGCTTACAATACACAAACGTGAAACTGACTTGAGGGTCAGAAACAGTGTTAGTTACCCAGTAGTGTTATTTCACTTTAGTCTCCGAACTCTTCCTTTTTGTTTTTGTTTTTTTTTTTTTTAAAATTAGTCACCTCATGTTCTTTTTGTTAACTGTTAGGTAATCTGTCTACCTCGATATGTTAAATAATTGAAAATTCTAACGTGGCATGAAAATCCAACTGCATATTTTTTATCGTCCTGTGAGAAAATTGCATTTTTCTGGTCTAGTAGTGCTTTGCAATGTGCTTTCTTAAGCTAACAGAAAAATAGTAGCATATACATAGGTCGGTTTTAGTTTCAACTGATGCTCTATCCTCAGATAAATTTCAGATGGTCATCACTAATTTCTTGAACAGTAAAAGCAAGCAAGATAGCGATCAGTCATCTAAGAGAAAAAGAGAGAGAGAGTTTTTTTTTTTTGGTCGCATCACGTGCATTATACTCAGAATTGGGATTTTGTAGTGAAATAATTATAATTTTGATGGAAATTCAAATCGTAGGATTTTGTGGTTCGGAACGACATGCCCTGTGGTTCAACCATCGGTCCCATTTTGGCAAGTGGTGTAGGCATCCGCACGGTTGACGTTGGAGCTCCTCAGTTGTCAATGCACAGTATTAGAGAAATGTGTGCAGTTGATGATGTTGAGCATTCGTATGAGCACTTCAAGGCATTTTTTGAAGAGTTCTCGCATTTGGATGCAAAAATTACTGTGGACATCTAGGATTTGTTAAGAATGTGCACTTTCTTTAGTAATGTCGTATTTGCATTGTAGTTTGGATGAAATCTAACTGTTTCTTAAGTTAATAGATTGGATTTTCAAGTCATGTAAATAATTGAAATGCTGTTGACCTTCTAGGACACGTTTGGAAGATCCATCAGCACTTTGCTTCCTTCCCTTATGTTTATGAATCATTTGATCATGCATATCAAACTTGAATTGACTCCATCTCATTTCTTCGAATATGTTATAAAGAAGAGGAACCCGAAAGGCAGATTCAAGGATTACCCACATTTAGGAAGAGAAATGGGAGGCTATAGATTAAGAGCTCTACTGAAATTATGAATTATGCAGCTGCGCAGGGAGCACAAAGCGAACTATTCTTTCGCCTTTTACTAAAGAATACCGCTTGCTCTTTGCAAATATAACGGTATACGCTTATTTTTGGAGGAGTCTGTCCTGATGGGGATTGCCTCCAACCAATTCTCGTTAGTAGTTCCAATGTTTTTTCTGAAAGATTTTAAAACAATAGTCTCAAGAATCAATTTAATCCGTAAAGCAATTTTAAATTGTAAGTCTTGATACTAAAATTGGAAAACAATATAGTAAATTTTGACTAAATCGCCGCTTATTAAGTTGCAAAATTGGTTGTGTTTAATCTGGAATGGGTGTTGAAGGGCAGCACTTTTGCTTTTATCATTGTTGTTACTCTTGTTTTTGGATTCATTTGCTCACTTGAATTGACTCTCGTCCCCTGTCTCTGATTTTGTATGTTAAGAAGAGGAACCCGAAATGCAGATTAATAGATTAGTTTCTCCACGTGATATAATACGAAGCCAGCGACTTTGGTCGAACAAGGTAATGGGTTTTAGGTACGGGATCAAGAAATTGGCTCCAGCTCATATCCTTGAGTTTGTTTGTTAAGAAGAGGAGCCCAATAGACAAATTCACAGATAAGTAATAAGTTGAGTTTCAACGTGATAAATGTAGAGTCAATAATTTTAGTTGTGCAAGATAACAAGTCTTAGCGAGAATCAATCGAGGCCTTGCAAACAAATTCTCAAAATCATAATGGATTAATAACTACACAATTTTCAAATCTAGAAGGGCTATCGAATCTTAATGAGCAAATTGGTGGTGATCAACTGTTTGCTTTGCTCAAGAGTCTAGACCTTCTTCCCTTACTTGCAAAGTTGTGGGTCTCACCCAACAGCAATGAAATCCACTAGTTTTTTCAACTTTTCTGACATCGAAAAATTTAAGGATAAAAGATAAAGCGCATTTCTAGTTGCCAATGAAATTGATAGTAAAACCTCCAATCTATTCTGAAATGGTGGCCGAAAACTTCGCTATCCCGAAACTATATTCTGAGTATTAGATCTCTGTCCATGTTACATAATGGCGAAAGATACGATATTTTATTTAGTCCCAATCCCACATCGTTTACTGAGTATTGGGATGAGAGAACGAGAGGCTAGTAAATAGGTGGCCCAGTATTATGACAGACCATGCAGCCGTGCAGTGAGCACAGAGCGAACTATTCTTTCGCCTTTTACTAAAGAATACCGTGTGCTCGTTGCAAATAGCGGCATACACCAATTTTTGGAGGGGCTTTCCCGGTAGGGATTGTCCCAACCAATTCTAGTTTTAAGTGTCTTGGCTTCACAAAATAATATGTGAAAGATTTAGCCTTCTTGACTTTAAGCAATATCTTATCTTATGAGTCAATTTAATTTGTAATGCAATTTTTAATTGTAAGTAACTAAATCTTGATATTAGTTGGGTTTGTTGTTTGACTGCAATTTGTTTCATCTTTTTATGAGATGAATCTCATGCTGATATATGCTAAATTCAGGTTTATAGATTTTTGCTGATATGTAGCAAATTGGTGGTTTAAATTTTGATTATATATTTGATATCTTCAAAATTCATTTTTGCATCTTCATTTAATTATCGATGGATCTAAATTTAAATTTTGCTCCATTAGGAAGAGATCTAAATTCACTACCCTCTTGTGGATGTAATTTACATCTTTCTTTACATTTTCTATTGGAAAATGTAATTTTCATTTTCTCTTCGTTCTTTTCCTTGAGGGAAGCATCAGAGAATTCAATGATGAGTGTGTGTTTGGTTTAAGATTTTAGTTAATAATGTGTGTGTGTTTGGTTTAAGATTTTAGTTTTATTCTTGTTTTTAATATTATTTCTAATCACTGGTAAAAAGATAAGAGTCACATTTTACGTGTCAATACTGGCAACAATGAAATTTATAGCAAAAAGAAAATCCGTCGACTTTAAATATTGTGAGGGTTCGAGTCACTCTATCCCCAAAAAGGCTAATTTGACTCTCCAAAATATTTATCCTATCCCTTTTTCATTTAGCAGTTCCAAATTCCTTATCTTCTCATTCACTCTATAAACGTATTTGAGCGTAAATGATTGTCTTCTTACATGTGATATATATTCACACGCATCCAAATTAAGCAAAGGAATCCCTATTTGAATGAGCTACAGTCAATTCCAGTATTATATACGTCATTAGTCCGATCCTTTGTAGGAAATACCCGTAATAACAAACTTGCGAAATTGATCTTTGTTTATCATAAAGAAGATTCATCGTTCATAAACATACAGCAAAATTCAATAGTACATTCAAGCTTTTATTTGAAAGAGAGCTATAATGAGTTGCCAAGAAGCTAATTTAACCGTTAATCGCCTTTTAGCAAAAATTTTATCAAGGGCAAATGGAAGTAGCAGTCACTAACCTTGAGCTCGAGGACGTAGTTATCCGATAAAAAGACCTACCGGTCAAATTTGAACAATGAAAATAGATGGCGAGTGCCTAATCAAATTGATCAGGTCATGTAGGAACGACGCAATTACCAGGGGCGCGCTCTTCCAGTGAGCTAATTGCCCGTCGTGCGAGCCTCCCATTGGGGGCCGCTATGCCAAAAGCGAGAAAACCTTCATTCCTCTCTTTCCTTTTTTCGCCCCCATGTTGCCATCTTTTTTTTGTTTTGTGGAATTAACCTTTCTTATGGAAAGAAATTATGTTCAAGTAAGCGCAAATATGTCATGATTACAGGAGTCCATCCATCACGTTTAAAAAAGAATTCGTTTTCATATTAATAATAAAATTTTGAATAATAGAAAAAAAAAGTAAAGAAGTATATTTTTTACTCTATCCCTCTTTTATCTCTACAAAATAAAGTAAGTGGATTTGACCTATTGAATTATGACTTTATCCGCTATTCTGATATTAAAATTCGATAGAGATGAAATTGGAATTGGAACAAGTGGACCCCCTTAAATTTATTTCTGGAATCATAAGATAAAAAATATATTTTTGATCAATTATTAGTAACAATTTGAGTATTTAAAGTAGTGATGAAGCCCGTCAATAAAATGGGTCCTATAGAAAGCCCATCTATTTCTAATCTCCAATGGAAAAGATCTTCGAAAAGAGGATTTTTATGATCCACTAAAGAATCAAAAACTTATTCAAATGTTCTTGCTATTCTATATTTCCTTATGACATTTTTCTTTTTTGCAGATTTTACTCTTACCTTCATTTTGTGTTAGTGAAAGGTTCCTAACATTTCATAAATATGTACTTACTATCTGGACGTAAACTGTTCAAAACATCGTCAGTTGACCGGGAAAATTCCTTGATTTATTTGCTACCACGACGGTTTTATTGGATGTTGATACCTTTTTTTGGACGATTTTATTAGATGTTTGATTCCTTAATTTTCCAAGTGGACTGACAGTGTTTTGGACAATTTCCGTCCAAATGGACCTCGGCTGCATAAATCGATACCCAAAACTCCCATTAAAAAAAAAAAAAATAGAACCCTCCCTCGTGTACAAAATTTGGTAGCACCCCCACGTTGATAGAAGTATATAAACGGAAATTAATTCTAACTCCCACACGAGGAAAAAAGGTAAAAGGTCCCTACAAAAAAACAATCCTATTTGACCATATTAAAAAAGAAGTTGAAAAACACCTAACATAAAATCATAACCCAGAATTTTAACTGCAGCAATGTTATCTGATAAAAAAAAATCAAGAACATTTTGACTAATAAATTGGGCAGAGGCCGCGCGAACGCAGGCCCCCACTACCACAAATTATGACGTAGGCTCGACCTCTTGGGCCGACCTTAGGCAGGCACCCCTCCTAAGTGCAATAGAAGTCACCAACCTAGGCCATGGGCCTTGATGATCACCCATTGACCCCGTCCAGGTAAGTATGTAATAAGTTTCCACTTGGTCTTCTTTTATAATACTCCTCAACCCCTCTCGTTTCTTGATCTTCTGATGTGGGATTCTGAAGACATTATAGTGCATTACCATCAAATATCTAGTGTTCTCCTACATTACATTACTTTTTGGTTCTCAATTCCAAGAATTTACCACAATATAATTTAAAACTTTATATATTTTATTTTTTGGTTAAAGGAATACAGAAATTTTAGGATATATTGAAAATAAAATTGGAGATTTCACCTAATGCAGGCAAAGGTTATACTCTTGAATCATCTTCTTGTACGCTTTGTTTCTTATGTTTCCTGTTAGGTTTAAACTTTAAATCCATCATATTCTAGTGATGCTTTTATTAATTCAAATTTTTATCATAATTGGATTTAACTTTTCTTGGCTTATGAGAGATTAAGTTCATATATAGCAGATAAACAGAGGTGTAAGTACATAAAGGTTAGACTTATGGATTCAGATATTCTGATAATTCTAAGAAAAATTATAGACAATCATCTTTCACAGAGCGGCTTCGATTCAGAGTAATATCGACCCATTTTGAATGGAGAAGATTCGTTCCATGAGATCACACAATGTGGGTCATCATGCTTGTCAGTTTTGAAAGAAACAATGGACTGTAATGATCTTAATTGCGTCTTGCTAATCTAATACTCGACCTGTGTGCTCAATCCAAAAATGACAAATGAAATAAAAGAGGAAGACCAAAATAATTAGGTTCTAAATCCAAATTCTAGATGTGAAAAGTCTGCATCCAATCTCCTGATTTCATTTTCTGACTTGTTTTGCTCTTTATTATGTGCCTCAGAAACTAGCTGCCAAATGCAAATTCTGAAAAGCTCCTCCCAAGATATTCCAGCAAAATATCTTCCAAGCAAGGTTTGTGAAATTTATTTCAAACCATCGAGGAATGGATAATGGAAGACAGATACAAGGCAGAAAACATTCAGACGGTTTTCCAGGAACATTAGCAGCACCGTTCCATTGCTCCAGTACTCGTCTGCCTCTCAACCATAACAGGTTTACTATGATATGGAAAACAACGACCTGTCCAAATTTTAGCACATTCGGTTGAACAATAATAACTCAGTACTCACCGAAGACTCAGATTTCCCTCCAAATGATCGCGAAGGCATGCCTGTCTCGAGCATTTTTTCTCTCTTTTAAATGGAACCAACAGCTAAACACAATACGAAGTAATAAGTGAAAGGCAAAAAGAATGGATTGTGTTGCTAATCATAAACGATGCTCCCAATGAGGTCCACGTCTCATGCTTATACACACGTGGCATTGTTCAACGGAAACAAATCACAGGAGTCAACATCCGAGGCCGTTGAATTAAATGCCGATGTCGTTTTTACTAGAAATAGCCAAAGCGGTCCTGACCTTACGCGTCCGAGGTGGTTTTACTCCTTGCTTCCGGGGTCCTAAACAATCAGAAAGGGTCTGATAAGCGTATCTCTGGAGTTGATTGATGTGATGTGTCCAAATGTCAAGGATGTCAGCCTAAGGCTATAGGGTGGTTGATCTTTTGTAAAAAATCTATCAATATAATTAATGTGAGTTAGAGTCGATGTGACGCCAAGAGCTAGCAAATCAGGCCACGAGGATCGGATCCAACAGTAACCACGTCGGCCTGATCACTATAAATAAGCACTTGTATCATGAGGAGATAAATATTTTCAATCAAGAAAAGAGGATAACATATTGTCCACTGTTTATCTTCTTATTCTTCCACAAATATATGTATTTACAATCAATATACTACAAGAACATGTTCACGCATATACTATCTTCTAACGACACTTGTTGACCATTTTCGAAGGTCAACAAAATGGACTCCTTTTGTTGGTGATTTGTAAAGCCTGAGATCGTTAGTTGTTCGACCTAATTTGCTACCAAGGCAAAATTCTAACAATGGACTGATTTTGTTGGTGATTTGTAAAGCCTAAGATCGTCAGTTGCTCGACTTAATTTGCTGCCAAGGCAAAATTCTCACAATGTTCTTGATGAAGTGAGCGAAGTTTTCTATCTTCTGGGTCATTTAAAGTACAATTCGTTTCAAGCTATGTTTAGATAAAAACTGTAGGTATTATACAATTGTTGGGATTAAAATTTATCCAAGTTATTAGGGGATCAAAATAAACAGAACAAATTATTAGGACCCAAATACACAAGAAAAACAGTAATTTTCTTGATGAAAATTAAGAACAAAGAAAACAGTTATGAATCTAAACTCTCCTCAAGGTAGAGAGAAGCCAAGAACAAACCCCGTCAATGGATTTATAGTTCGGTTACAACCGTATGCGAAGGTAGCACAGCCTAGTAATAAAATAGGCTCAAATTAAAGCCCAACTCAGAAAATATAAAAAAAATCATTTTGTACTAACAGATTGGGCAGGGGCCGCGCGAACGCAGGCCCCCACTACCACAAATTACGACGTAGGCTCGACCACTTGGGCCGACCTTAGGCGGGCACCCCACCTAAGTGCAATGGAAGTCACCAACCTAGGCCATGGGCCTTCTTGATCACCCATTGACCCCGTCCAGGTAAGTATATAAAATGAGCCCACTTGGTCTTCTTTTATAATACTCCATAACTTCTCTTGTTACTCTCTCTTTCAATGTGGGATTATAAAAAACCTTCTAACCGTGTTACAATCCTTTCTGCTACTTTCTTTCTGCTGCGAACTAGGGTTCTTCAGGAGTTTTTGTTCTTGCTTTTTATCTTTTTCGTAATTTCAGCAGTTCAAAATCTATGAATGTTGGATCTATCAATGAACTAAAATGAATAGCGAAAAAATAATTTACATAGTTGATCCTAAATTTATTGGACCTTGAATAAAGTTGAGCCACTTCAAGATAAATTCACGGGGAAGTGGTGCCAAGTTGAAGGACCGTCACTTGGCCTATTAAAATTTCTCTAGGAATGATAGGCCAAGGAAAAAGTTGAGCTTCTTCTTCTTCTTGTTATTGAACCATTTCGGCTTATTGTTATTGTTATTGAATGTTTCTGAAGTGGGTTTGAGCCCTATTTTTGGAGAAAATGATTTTTTGTAATAATGGTTTTTTAAAGAATGTGTACTTAAAAAGTGAGAAAAAAATTGAATTTACATGTAAAAATATTTTATGGAAGAATACGTAGTAGAAAGTGAATTTTGAAAAAAAAAAAAAGGGAAGGGGTACTAAAACAACGGCTTAGTAGAATATTCTATTTTGTGGGACATATTTCATTTGTCTCGGTGGGGAAATAGGATAATTCATTCCAACATTGGTTCCTGTTAATTGTGAACATCAAATCCATCGTGCTTTTAACTGATTTGGATTATACTAATGACTTTTTAGTATTATTAACTAGACAATGTTGGATATTATTAAAAAAAGAGAAAATCGAAGATCCCTCAATGGACTAAGATGCTAGGAGCATGCCTAAGCTTAATAAGTAAAATTTACTTTTAGCATTTCATTTTCATTCACGTTTAACTAATTCAATTTATTTCTCTCGTTAGTAAAAAGTTACTCATAAGCAAACGATTAAAACTTATGTTACTACAAAATGTAAAGAACTTAAGCTCACTTATCTACTCACAAGTAAGCAATTTAAACTTCACCAAACATGCTCGGTTGAATCTAATTTATAACAGGGCACAAAATATATAGTGAAAGTTCATTGAGATATTGACAAAATTGCAAAAAATGATTAACTTCAACTACCCACTTTAATGATCAGAACAAAGAAAAGTTCAGCGACAAAATTGGTATTTAGAAATTGTTTGAGCCCCATTTTGGGACGAAAAAGATATTTTTTAATAGTTTATTGATGAAACATGTATGATTAATTAAAAAAAAATTAAATTTACATGTAATATTATTTTATTGAAAAATGTATAATAAAAAATAATGTTAAAAAATGCATTTTCTTCTAAAGAATGAGGGTCAAACAAGGGCTTAAGTTAGCAATTGTACTATATGTACATAATTATTTAATAATGACATATAAACATGATGTGATAATATATGATTTAATCAAAAAAATTTCAATCAAATTCTTTTTTGACACCTCATCGGAACCAATATGTAAAAGTTGCATTATTCATAAGTAAAAGTTCAGTGACCACTAGTGATTTTAACCCAATATAAACAAACATACAGATACGAGAGCAACCAGCCGTTTATAAAAAATGTAAGCAACTATAATGTTAGCAAACCAATAAATAAAGCCATTGGAAAGCCGCTGTCAACAATTATTTTCTATCTTGTCTAAACATCTCAACACTGGATGTT
>NC_036248.1:5107089-5140350 GCF_002742605.1 Olea europaea var. sylvestris
TATTGAACGTTTCTGAAGTGGGTTTGAGCCCTATTTTTGGAGAAAATGATTTTTTGTAATAATGGTTTTTTAAAGAATGTGTACTTAAAAAGTGAGAAAAAAATTGAATTTACATGTAAAAATATTTTATGGAAGAATACGTAGTAGAAAGTGAATTTTGAAAAAAAAAAAAAAAGGGAAGGGGTACTAAAACAACGGCTTAGTAGAATATTCTATTTTGTGGGACATATTTCATTTGTCTCGGTGGGGAAATAGGATAATTCATTCCAACATTGGTTCCTGTTAATTGTGAACATCAAATCCATCGTGCTTTTAACTGATTTGGATTATACTAATGACTTTTTAGTATTATTAACTAGACAATGTTGGATATTATTAAAAAAAGAGAAAATCGAAGATCCCTCAATGGACTAAGATGCTAGGAGCATGCCTAAGCTTAATAAGTAAAAATTACTTTTAGCATTTCATTTTCATTCACGTTTAACTAATTCAATTTATTTCTCTCGTTAGTAAAAAGTTACTCATAAGCAAACGATTAAAACTTATGTTACTACAAAATGTAAAGAACTTAAGCTCACTTATCTACTCACAAGTAAGCAATTTAAACTTCACCAAACATGCTCGGTTGAATCTAATTTATAACAGGGCACAAAATTTATAGTGAAAGTTCATTGAGATATTGACAAAATTGCAAAAAATGATTAACTTCAACTACCCACTTTAATGATCAGAACAAAGAAAAGTTCAGCGACAAAATTGGTATTTAGAAATTGTTTGAGCCCCATTTTGGGACGAAAAAGATATTTTTTAATAGTTTATTGATGAAACATGTATGATTAATTAAAAAAAAATTTGTATTTACATGTAATTATTTTATTGAAGAATGTATAATTAAAAACACTGTTGAAAAATACACTTTCTTCTAAAGAATGGGGCTCAAACAAGGGCTTAAGTTAGCAATTGTACTATATGTACATAATTATTTAATAATGACATATAAACATGATGTGATAATATATGATTTAATCAAAAAAATTTCAATCAAATTCTTTTTTGACACCTCATCGGAACCAATATGTAAAAGTTGCATTATTCATAAGTAAAAGTTCAGTGACCACTAGTGATTTTAACCCAATATAAACAAACATACAGATACGAGAGCAACCAGCCGTTTATAAAAAATGTAAGCAACTATAATGTTAGCAAACCAATAAATAAAGCCATTGGAAAGCCGCTGTCAACAATTATTTTCTATCTTGTCTAAACATCTCAACACTGGATGTTTTGGGTTAGGTTAGCGACGGCCACAAAACCGTGCTGCTGCTCTTCATCAGGTAATGTCATAATGTAACAGAATACAAGGACCAAAAACCTGAGCTCTAAATATTTAGGTCTAGTAAAAAAAGGGGGAAATCTTTCATCAGGAGAGTGCCTTCTTAACATCTGCCATCACCTCCTGAGGTGGTTTATCTGCTGGAAGGTTTGCCACGATACCCTTCTTATTGTAGTAATCGATTACCTACATTTCAAGGAAAAAAGGAGTAATATTCCTGAAAATCAATGTGAAACTCAATAATCAAAGCCTCAGTCCACAACTATGGCATCGACAAAATAATAAAGAGATACTCATAATCAACGAGAAAATGAAGGGGATTCAGAGATTGATAATTTATTATCAATGCATGAATCAAAGTGACATGATGATTTCTCCCTTCAATATAGGAATAGCATGTAATACCGTTCTTGATAAGTGGTGACTATTTGCCAATATTCAGTGCATATTTTTACTAAGCCTCTGTTTGGTGTAAAGTAAAATCTGCTAAAAATCTCAAGTCGAAGTCAACAATTAATTTAACCAGATATTTCATGAAATCCACAACTTTTCAAATACGCATTTCATCAATTTTTATCAAAGTCATTCCACACGGATAGGACGGAATAGGTTAATCCAATTTTTGATGCAGAAAAGTGGTCACCTTGCTTAAAATTGACTGGTAGACGTGTCGTTATAATTCAGGTTTAGCTACCTGCAAATATTTCTATTCACAGTTTGTATAACAAGTTCAATTTTGGTGAAGCATTTATTATGAATCAGCATTGCCACGGTGATTGTCTTCATTGACAGTCGGCTGTGGGTCTCATTTTTGTCAGTTCATAGGGGCCTTGTAGACAAACCGTGAACCAACTAGGTTCTAGAAAAGGACATGTTTCACATTCAAGTTAAAAATATCTATAACTAGCATGTTTCTTGGAACAGGGATAACATCAGTGGATGTAGGATGGAAGAAGAAAGAGGAAGAGGGAAGTAGAGCACAGCGGTACTTAACCACATGTGGAGGTAAAACTCCTAGCCAACTTCTCTTCCCCCCTAATTGGAAAATTTTGGGAGGTCAAAAATCAGACATAAACGAAATTAACTTTGATCTAAGCTGATAACGTGTAACAGAAGGGCATAATAGTAATAAATACAAGAGTAACAGAATAAGAAAAATATTGGCAACTTCATTTTTCCAGCTTTAGTCTTGAAAAGAAACTTCCCCAGTGTAAATCATGATTCCTCCTGGGGCGGGTGCGAGAGGCCAATGCAGAAGGGAAAAAATACCAAGAATATCACAAAAAAGAACAGCATACCGGTTCAGTCTGCTTATGGAAAGCTTCCAGCCTTGACTTGAGAACAGCTGCAGTGTCATCTTTACGTTGAATTAAAGGCTCCCCAGTGACCTTCACAAAGATATTCAGACAAAATCAGCTGCAGTTGTACTAGGGTTGATCCTTACCACATAAAGCAGCAAAACACCATCACATGCAATGAGGCGACAAGTCCCAGCTATATAAAGGTGAATTTAGCTCTACAAAAACACAACTTATGGTCATTTGTGTTTAATTGGAGAGAAAACAGAGGAGATAATATAAAATTTCCTTTCCTTTCCACATTCATCTCGTCTTTTATTCTTCTAACCAAACAAAGAAAATAGGTTATGAGAGGAAATTTCAAAAATTTCTTCACTAGGTCTGTCCTAGTTTCTCTCATTTCAGTTTCTTCCCAATTTGCTTTCTTACCCAAACAGGAGAAGGTAAAATTTCAACTACATTGTTATGTGCATGTCTCTGCTCTCTCAGTTCTAATTAATTTCAAACAAAGCATTGATAATTACACCCTTGTGGGATCAGAAAAAGAGGCTAAATGCAACATCATATCTACAACAGGTAGTAAGAATTTTACATTTGCATAACAAGAGAAAGAAAACATAAGTAAAATGGTATTACATCATCAACCCCAGGTACTTTAGGAGGTGCAAACTTCATGTGGTAGGTGCGACCACTGGATGGGTGGATCCAGCGACCAGTAATCCTCTCTTCCAAGATTGCATCATCAATTGCAAAGTTAAGAACCTTATCGACTTTAGCACCGCGTTTTTCAAGCATCTCATCAAGCTGATACAAAGAAACAAAACCATATTTTAGACCACTATATGGAGATACCGTTGTAAATAAAAATTATATCACAAAACAAATGAACATCCAGATACCATGTAAAAGTAACAACCTTTTGTGCTTGGACCACTGTTCTCGGAAATCCATCAAGAATGAAACCTTTTTGGCAGGAAGGCTTTTTCAAAGCTTCATCAATTATCCCAACCACCAAGTCATCGGAAACAAGTTCACCCTGAGAAACCATGACAAGCACGTAATTTTTATTCAGCAAAAAACAGGTGTTATCCTGCAGGTTTTAGGCAATCATAAAGATGGTAAGCACCTTGTCCATGTCTTCCTTAGCCTTGATCCCAAGGGGTGATTTGGCAGCAACAGCAGTTCTCAACATATCACCAGTAGCCAAGTGGCACAAGCAATACTCATCCTTAATTATTGGTGACTGAGTACCTTTCCCTGATCCTGGCGGGCCTGAAAAGCAGATTACATAAAGTTGCTCAGTGCGTGACAAACAACTTCAAAATTTTATGCTCCAACTTCACAGTTTGCTAAGAAACAACTCTTAAAACAAATGGATGAAATGACCATAATGCATGGTCCCTTGCCAATTATATTGTTGACCGTTTAATGTTAATAATATATAAAACACCAAGAGCTTGGTCCCTTTATATAATTGTATATACACAAATACTACAAAGTATTAGTTGAAAGTGACTTGGAGAATAATCCCCTCTCAGCTTAAAAGTTAAAATTGGCATGAAATTAAATCATTAAAGGACCAATAGAACCTCCTTAAATGAATAATGAATAATTCAACACCACTAGGAACTTGTCTCCCCAAAAATTCACTTATAAGCCCGCAATAGCATGGCTCATATTGAGAAAGAAAATAAACTGAAGTGCTGACTATGTTGCAAGGACACGAACAAGACAATGTGTGATTTTTTAGAAACGTAATACACATACACATCGGTGACGGGATAATTTAATCCTTTAAAATTGTAAATTAATACATAATATCTTTCTATTTATACTTCTAATTTTTTTTAAAAATCAATTCTTTTCTTATTTTTGATTTTTGTTCATGAAATCATTCAAATTGGCTAAGTAGCTATTTGTTATAAAAAAAAATAAAAATAACTGCAAATTAATCTAGATATTACACTACCGCCTACCGGGTTGGAAAAAATACATATAGGACATGACATGACACATGTCGGACACGCAGCACCAGTAGGAGTGTCCATGCATTATAGTGTGCTAAGACTCCTCGTTTCTTGGACCCGCATTTCCCCCCGTTCATTTTCTTCCTAATGCTGCTACAAAATTAACTGAGGCACTATCTTAAAAAAAAATTAAAAACTTCTAAACTATTGACACTCGTAACCCTGAGAAAATTAGAAATAAGGTGCCTCTAGAGCTGAAAAAATAGCTTTTGGTTAAGACTGAAACTAGACTAATGAATCAAATTGAGACTTAGTTGGGGACATAGAAACGGGGCAATGTAATATGACTCCATGGAAATGTAGACGAAAAAAAAAAATAGCCTCCCTCACACTTTTAGGACTATTCTATCCCCCCCCCCCCCCCCCCACACACACATGGGTGTTGCGGTGTCAAGTTAGATTTTCGCCCAACACCCATAAGACTGGCAAGTTAGCTCAATTTATTTAAAAATAGACTCTGTTAATATTGATAAGTTTTACTTGTAGAACACATATTTATATATATATCTTCAAAACCTCGTCTTTCTTTCTATTTCTCCGCTCCCCAACCCAGTGGTGGGTTTCCCACAAATCTATATGTCTAGAAATTAGCATATACAAAGGGTTAAATCTGTAGCTGAAATGCTGTGGATTAGCATGTGCACAATAAATCCAACAATCTGCTTACCAAGACCCATACGTTCATTTATAGTAATTAGAAAATAAATCCTAAAACTTCCCCTCCCCCAATATTTTGGGTTTCCCATAAGTCATTAATTGTCGGGTTTATTAATTAAAATCTGTTTGAGCCTCATTTTTGGTGTAAAATGTATTTTGGAACAGTAAATTGATGGAGAATGTGATTAAAAAATGAGGAAAAGTTTTAGGGTTGCCCATAATATTATCTTAACATATTATTTTAGGGAATAATGTATGGTTGAAAAGAAGAGCCACAAAAATGCATTTTGAAAATAATGAAATCAAACAAGGGTCTCTAATAGAAAAATTGATGATTTGTTGTACTACGCAAGTCAAGAGCAAAAAGCCAAGTGTCGTGAAGCACTTGAAGAGATTAAGTCTAAGAAGTTAGAGAATGCATTGAATAAAGCTAAGTTGAGGGAAGATGTAGTTATATCTATGTCTACACGTGAGGAAGAAGAGGAAGAAATTTCAATCATTGAAGGGGTAAGGAAAAGGCCTATACATGTGGGTCCCATGGATAACTTTTCAAAGCCAATTAAGGTTGATGATGCTTCTATGTCTGCAAGTAAGAAAATGAAACAACAAAATATCAATGATGCAATTGCTAAGAAAAGGTTACTAGAAGTTCATCAATATTTGGCTACGAAGGCGGAATTCCTTTTAATGCCATTGGTAACGATAGTTTTAAAAAATTTGTTGAAGCTCTTGGTCAATATGGTCCGGGTTACACCCCTCCTTCACAATACCAATTAAGGGAGCCACTTTTGAAGGGAGAGGTGGAGAGAATAAAAGAAACTCTTAAGAAGCAAGAAGAAGAATGGAAAAATAATGGGTGCTCTATTATGACCGATGCTTGGAGTGATAGCAAAAGAAGAAGTATCATGAATTTGTGTGTGAATTGTAAATTGGGAACCACATTTCTTTCTTCAAAGGAAACTAATGATGATGCTCACACCGGTGAATACATCTTTGAATATGTCAATGAATGTATTAAAGAGGTTGGAGAGGAAAATGTGGTTCAAATTGTAACCGACAATGCTTCCAATAACATGGCCGCCGCGAATTTGTTATCAATGCAAAGGCCTAACATCTTTTGGACATCTTGTGCTACTCATACCTTGAACCTTATGCTCGAGGGAATCTCTAAACTTCCTAGCTTCAAAGGAGTGATTAGGAAGGCAAAATCATTTACTATTTTCATCTATGCACATCATAAGACTTTGGCACTAATGAGGAAGTTTACAAAAAGGGAGATAGTTCGGCCGGGAGTCACTAGATTTGCTACATCTTTCTTAACATTACAAAGTTTGCTCGATAAAAAACAGGAGTTGAGAAATACGATGACTAGCAATGAATGGGATAATACGAAATGGTCTAAGAGCAAAAAGGGAAAAGAGGCCTTTAATATTGTTGTTCCCAATGATTTTTGTATCTTGATAGACTTGTGTTTGAGAGTGTTTACTCCATTAGTGAAAGTTCTTAAACTAGTTGATGGAGAGGAGAAACCTTCAATGGGATTTGTTTATGGAGAGCTACTAAAGGCAAAGAATCACATTATAAAGACGTTGAAGAGGGAAAGTGACTATATGCCAATCTTGAACATTATTGATGTAAAGGGCAAGGATCGAATTGATAACCCACTTCACACAACAGCTTATCTTTTGAATCCGTTTTACTTCTTCAAGAATCCAAAAATCAAAGATAATCTATTGATAACTAATAATGTAATTCTTTGTGTTGAAAAGTTCTTTTCCGATGCTCAAATGCAACATCGTGTGATAAATGTTGAGTTGCAAAGATACACTCAAAAAGAAGGTGCATTTGGAAGAAAACTAGCAGCATGTGGATGTGAGAACAATATTTCAAGTTACAATCCGGGTATGCTATTATTATTATTCTTTTTCTTGTTAACATACCTTATGTACATATTATAATATTTTTATCTCTTCCTTTTGCATTTACTAGTTACTTGGTGGGACTTTTATGGCAATGAAACACCAAACTTGAAATTAATGGCAAAGAGGATCCTTGGTTTGACTACTAGTTCATCCGGTTGTGAGAGAAATTGGAGTGTCTTTGAAGGGATAAGTACTAATTAAATAATTACGTTGATGGGACTTTTATGGCAATGAAACAAAAAAAAGAGGAAGGATAAATTAGAAACTTTATTAGCAAGTGATGCTAGTAATGCACAATCTTGTATTGTTGATGGTTGTGATGATGAGGAGGAAGTTGACAATATATTACCATCTACAAGAGGTAATAGAAATTTTCAAGTCGAAATAAGGGAGCCCGATGAAGATGATTTCGTATCGGATGACACTGAAGATGACTTGAATGAAGAGGAGATTAAATTAGAATCTGATAAAGAGCTAGACAAGATTTAGAATTTTTTTTGTCAATATTCTTGTTTAATCGAATCGTAGGAATTGATTATCAAGTAGCTGTAGTATTTATGATTTTGAGCAAATATTTTTGTTGAAAATTTGAAAAATATATATAAATTTGAAGTAATTGTCTTATTGTAGTATTTATAATTTGAGTAATTTTATTATTTTTTTAATTCGAAGAATATGCATAAAAATTCAAAGAATACATTATTTTATTTAGTTATTAGTTTAAAATATTAAAAATTGGCAAATCGCATAATAACGTATATGCTTCCCATAAGCACGCATATTCTTATAATGCTTGATGCTCGAGCGAAACTCATTGCAACGCATTACCCATTTTAAAACCTTGATCAAAACAAGAAAACGCATACATCATTTATCATAATTAGCAAATAAACCCTAAAACTCTGCTCTCTACATTCCAGAACCCCAAAATTAAATCAAACTAGACGCCCAAAAAAAAAACGCAGAGCGTCGAAACGTAAAAGATAAAATCGTGTACCGACCGACGAGGATGACGCGTTTGTCCGGTTTTGATGAGCACTTCATGCGGCGGAGGAGCTCCGTCATTAGATCCACCGACGGCACATCCTCCAAACTCAGTGAAGATGACGCTGCACTCGCCATTCTTGTAGATCTCTCTGGCAGTGTGGGTTTCTGTGCGTGGAACAGAGAGAGAATATGTGTTTACGTTTGGGTTAATCGTAGGATATAATTCTTTGCTTGTGTTGGGAACTCGGAACTTCCAACGCTTGAAATTCAAGCAAGTAGCAGGTTTACTGAAATGACGTATATGCCCTTGTTACATGGTCTCAATTTTCAATGATGGATTTTTCCGTCGATAAGCCCAGTTGTCCAAACCCAAAGCACTGCACGTTTTGAACCCAATCAAATAACCCCAACTTTTGCCTCCATTTGATACCCAATCTTATAAGAATAAAAATAAATTTTTTACGGAATTCTAAGAAGAGAAAGAAGATTAAATATAGTGATTTGAAGTGATGGATAACGATCATATTTCTCATTTTTTGATCAAAAAATGGGAAACAACGGGGCCTAAATATTTTGCCCCTGTTTATGATAATTAAAATCATATTTTCAAATTTTTAAAAGTTGATGAAATATATGATTGAAAAATGTGAATCATATGAAATATAAAGTTAAAATAATTGTTGATTTTAGCTTAAAATAAAATTTAGATTTTAATTTCTACCAAACATGAGTTTCATTTTAGAGTAATGCTATTTAAAATCATTTGTGCTAATCAACGGAATTGATATTCAAATGTCATTACTTGATATATCACATGGAAAGTAGGGATATGAATTTCATTTAAAATAAAGTTACGCTATCTAATGTCAATTTTAGATTTAATTAACACTAAATAATAAGAAAAAGGTTCAGTTTCAGCTTCATGTTTTGGGAAAATATGTTTTGTAATGATGATTTTTTAAGAATGTGTGATTAGAAAAGAAGGAAGAATGTTGGATATATATGTAAAATTGTGTTATTAAGAGAAAGTGATTAAAAATGAGTTTGTAGAAAGGGGCTCAAACATGGGGTAATTTAATTTGTTGTATTCTTAGATTTAAATTGAGCATATCACTAAATGTCAACTAGACTATTGTTGTAGGATCATCGATACTAAATAACATTATTCTTAAAAGCAATAAATAAATTTATTATTCATCATCGATCTGTGTGATAGTTATTGTCCCATTTTCCATTGTTAGAAAACATATTCAAAGCTCAAAAGAAAATGTAGCAAACTAGCAATGACTCCACTGCAACATATACCATGATCGTTTAGATTTTTCCCCCGTTTGACCCCCATTTTTGAAAATAAAAATGGATGAAATAGTGTCTTTTGAAAAATGAACGGTTGAAAAAGAAGGAAAAAAGTTCGATTTACGTATAATATTATTTTATGAAAGATTGTGTGATTGAAAATAAGAAATTAAAAAATATAATGTAATAAAATTTAATGTAATGGATTCAAACAGAGGCAACATTACTCTTAAAATTATTAAAAACACCTAAACTTGTGAGATAATATCAGCAATGTCACATGACATTATTCTTTATTCTGTTCTCTGGGTCGATCAACTGTCATTCAGCCCTAACGGAAAAAAGTCACGTCCAAGTGCTATATATAACCTTTGTTTGAGCCCCATTTTTTCCCGTTCTTTCTCACTATTTCTTCTATAATACTCATTTTCAATCTCACGTTCTTCATTAAAAATTAATGGAGCTCAAAGAGAGCCATATAGCTTTCTTTCTTTTAATTTTCATTCGACTTTGAGTAATTAAATCACTCCTATTTCTCAGAATGTGTCCCCCTTAAATACGGACTTTCCATTCTTTCGTTTGAAGTTCAGCCTTTTCCGTTCTGCAGTTTAAAGTTCGGTTTACACCAACGGTGTAAAGTCTTTAAAAAGAAAATCTCTTTTACGCAGTTGCAAACCATAGACAGTAGGGAAGCAAAATTGTTTCAAGGAAAACAAAATGAAATCATTAGGCTCGGATTTTTATTTTTTGTTAGAGTAATATGTAAGTTCGATTTATTTTTCTGTCTGCAATGCACAAGTGTCATAGGCCACAACAGAGAGCTGGGCACCAATCGGCCATTGAGGAACCATATAGAAATTTGAAATAGCCAGTCCAGTCCAGGCTTGCAAGTATGGTCGGACTTGGGCGTCTGCAAGTGGCCCGGATAGCTGATTGACACCATTACTTCAGCAGTATTCCATACTTCTTAACATATTTCCTGACGAGTCTCAGAAGTAAGTTGATAAATGAACTATCTGAGGTCATTCCACAAGAATCCCTGCCAAAAACGTTGTATGGAAAGACATACACAGGCCGAAACGCAAACATATACACATAAATAAACAAAAGAAAAAAGACCCTGGAACAAAAAAATAGTGAACAATCTGGAAAGAAAGTTAATTTAGAGAAGTGAGATGAATTTCAAAGAAAAATTTCAGTCACACGGGAAATGCTTTTGATTGCAATTATCTTGCAATGGGTGCATGCATTTACCAACAGCATTAACACTGGAACATAAAACGACTATAAATAGATATTTGATAGGCCCCCGAAACCATTTGTGTTCACATTAGGAGGGGGACTAAATTGATTTTTCACATATCATAGCACACATTAGCCTACGGACCACACACCCCATGCCTCGAATTCCAAACCTACAAATCCGACCGATCCAGATAACAACTACTGGATTTCAAAAAACAATCTCCTTACCAGTGTTCATTCACTGTCTTCATTTCTCGATCACTTTTTCTTCTTCTTTTTACCTTCCCTTGCAGCTAGATCCTCAGTGTTTTCATCCTTACTCTTGTTCTTCTTCTTCTTCTTGACTGTTCCATCTTCAGCATTAAATCCATTTGTACCATTTACATTTTCTGTAGGTTCATTCTTTTCCTCATCTGCCTCTTGTGCCAATTTTCGCTTCTCCTTTTTCTTCTTCTTTTCACTTTTAGGTTCTTCAGGAGCATCTCCATTAGAAACAGCTGCTGGATTATCCTCAGTCATCGATTCAACATCCTCCTTCACTCCAGTTTTGGATTTCTTTTTCTTGCCTTTTTTCACAGAAGGTCCATTAGCGGGTTCATCTACATTCACTTCTGTATCTGAAAACATAATAATAGAGAATAAGCATACTGTGCATAGCCTGCATCCTGATTAATGACGTACTACAATAAGAATTAATAGAGAAAAATCAAGATGAATCCCAAATGGAAGGCAAATTGAAACAAGCAGATGCATATATCTATGCAAAATGCTATGTATATCAGAACTTTCATGTCTTTCATTTTTTCCAATCCGGAAAATCAGCACTTACTCAGCTGCAACAGAATATCTGATTAAACTTAACAAAGTAAATGAAACATAGTAATTAAGAATTCGGTGAATCTGAATCGCAGGATCATCAGATAAAGCATATAAAACCATCTGAAATTTAAAGATCTGGATATTTATTTAGAGATAGTTCTTCAATATTATTTTGTAATTTTCAGAAATGAGATTGTATATGGAAGCATATAAGGCCTACCTTTGCTCTCAACAGTTTCAATAGCTGATTTCATCACATCTAGGTTTTTACGAGGAGCAACCCCTTTATCGTAGAAGTCTAGACGCTCCTCAACTTGTTCACGGAGCTTTTCTCCAAAAGCAGTAGTATTTTTCTCTGCACCAGCGAGAGATCAGAATACATTAACAATTTGTTGCGAGTGCAAGATGAAATAACTAACTATTGTCTTTTCTAAATGAGTATGAACTCGCCTAAGAAACAGTCAGTGCGAGAAGCAATAGAGCACTTGTTTGCAAGATAACGAGCCATCCGGCCTTTGTTCCGAGTAGAAGCACGGCCAATGAAGGAGGAATGGAATATAAGACCATATTTTGGAGTGTTCCCACGGGTTTTCAGTGCCCTGACCACAGAATAACATAAGCGGAGGAACCAAAACTATTAAAGCAAAAAACACGAGTTTCCAGCGTTCCCATGGGTTTGCATATTGCTCATAATCTTTTCCACATTGCTTTTAATCCACATCAAAATTATTAAAGCAAAAACAGCCAAGCATGACAAGGCTATCTGGCTTTCATTACAAACAGCAATTCTGATTCTTATCACAGAGAGATAATTTTGTATTATTTAAATTCGATATTTCATCTGCAAAACCTCAAGTTCAAATTCACAAAGGCATGCTGTACAAATATAATACCTAAAGAGGGCCTTCTCAGCACCAAGGATCTGAAGAGTTGAAGAAGGACACTTTGCCAAGTTTGTGAGACTGCCAGCATGAGAAATCAATCGAGCACCAACGACTTCACCAATCAGTGCAGCCAAATTAGGTGCTATGTCATTCATTTTGGCAACAAGATAATCATAGAGCTTTTTCCTATACTCCGCAAGATCCATTACTCTCTGGGCAAATTGCTTGACATTAATCAAGTCAATTGGAGACAAATCCTGTCCTGAGAAAGTAAGGAATGCCAGGTCAATTATAATAACATGCATTTATTTCTCGGAAAAACATAAGAGCTTGTACCCATGGATGCTTTGGCAGCTTCTATAATTTCCTTTGCTTTATCTTCATCCCCAACTATGTCAGTTAAGCCTGATAAATGGTCTTCAGACAACTGAGATTTATCTTCCACATATTTTGCAACTTTGGCATACAGATAATTGTCATTAACAATCTTCGCCAATTCAGGGAAGTGCCAAGAGTACCATTCTCTGCATGATCAGAAGTAACAGAAACCATGATTCGTAGAGCTAAACTCATATAAACATGCTAATATGAGTGTTTATTTTTGTGCATTAAAAATTGAAGGATTACAATGAAAAGGTCTAACCAGTACATAGCCATTTTGCATAAAGAGAGAGTAAAACCAAAAGTCAGAAGTTTTCCATGTGGCACGGAAAGGAGAGTAGCAAGTGACACACACACTAACCTGACTCTCATGGAAAAGGAGTTGATGTCTTTGTCGAGAGTATCAAGAAGAAAGATAGCCTGAATAACCATATTGTCTACACGGTTCACATTGAACTTGACCTTTGCTCTGCTATAGCTGTGACCAAGACCAAGTTGTGCTTTCTCTAAATCACCAGGCTATTTTTATTTTAATTTTTTGGAGGGAAAGAATGAGTAAACAAATAAACCAAAGGAGCTATCTCAGAAAGAAAATCTACAAGCATTATTAATTTTAAGACAAAAGATTGAGAAGTTGCAAACCTTTAGGTTTTCAATGAACCTATCAAAATGCAAGCGCACGCCTCGAAGAAGCTCGAGGACAAATTCATTGCTTTGGCAAGGAATTTTAGTTACTTCACAAATATGTGACCCAAGTTTAGGCTCTGCCACTCCTAAGCTGAATTTAGGCTTCTTCCCTTCCTTAACTTTTGGGAGAGTAAGCTCCAAAAAGCTTCTCAGCTCATCAGTCATTTGCCCTAAAACCCACATCATTAGAGACAGCATTCACACAGAAACTACACAAAAGATAAGCAACACATCCATGAAATGATTAATCAAATCGTAAAATATTACGTCCTGTTAATCATCAAATATAAAAAATCATAACAAATAGCAAATACTCACAGTTGCGAGCCTCAAGGTGTGGCAAGAGATAGTACTTGCCAGCATATTTAAGTAGAAGAATGAAGCTGTACTCTTTTTACCTTTTTTTTTTCACAGTGACAATGCCTTAGTGCCAAATTTCGCCTTCTTAAAACACTGCAAACTCCTATTCAGCCCCTGTTTGACAACCATTCTTTCAAAACATTTTTTTTGTACTCATTTTCAAACACACATTATCAAAATAAAATATCCTTCAAATAAATCCAAAACTGTTTCTTACTTTTTTTTAACCACACATTCTCCAAAAATTCAATATTTAAAAACTAAATCATCCGGAAAAATGGTTGTCAAACAGGGGCTCAACTTCTTCTCGATTTTTCTCCCTTTATATTTTCCGTTTCTTTATATGATTTGTGATGGGATGAACCAAATGGGAGAACCTAAAAAATATTTAGAAATTAACAAATCTAACAATTGAACCTCATTGACTAAAGCTACTTTGCTCCACACCCACCACTCGCAAAGGAGGCTTGCATTTTTCTTCTTTCAACTCTCGCTATCATTTTCTTCACATGCAGTGACAGATATACATGTACTCCTAAAATAAACACCAAACTCTAGAAACTATATGAAGGTAGTGCTTTTGAAGCACAACAAACCATGCGTTTTTAACACTGAACGTCAGAATCAACAAGTAAATGCCTTCTTTTGTTTACCTTCAGAGACGGCATTGCATTGATTGAGAGCATCAAGGGCGGACTCAAAGGGACTAAAGGCAGCTAACTTAACCACTTTTCCGAACCGGTTCAGGTCCGACACGGACCCCCGAACCGCCTCCGTATTCTGCCCAATTTCATCGAGTCCGTGAGCAATAAACAGACTGTAACCCGACGCCGACTCGTACAGTATGTACAGCGCCATTACTAGCTCTCACAACTCCTCTATCTCAGTATATGCGTAAGTAGGTTTTGGTAGTGGGGAGAGAAGGAGGAAGAGGAAGAGGAAGAGGGCCAAGTCTTTTAAGGCGAGGGTTTATGAATTAGGGTTTTCTATATTTATGTATATATATAGTACCATTTAATACAATTTATATTTAATTATATCCTCATATATTTAGCCTCAATTTGCACCCATTATTTTATAGCATTGTTTTTTTTAGAATACTATTTTCAATTACAAATTTTTCATTAAAATAATATTTCATACAAATCAAAAAAAAAAATTTAATCACATATTCTCCATTAATTTACTGTTCTATAATATATTTTTCAAAATTAAAAAGGCTCAAACATACCCTAAATACAATACCATTTAATATAATTTAGGCCTCGTTTGGTAGCCATTTTTTTCAAAATGCATTTTTCTCTCTTCTTTTCAACCACACATTCTTTATTAAAATAATATTATACGTAAATCAAAAACTTTTCTTTATTTTTCAACCACACATTTTTCATCAATTTATTATTTTAAAATATATTTTTACATAAAAATGACTAGCGAACACTCCCTTAACTTCATTTAATATCTATTTAAGTGTAATACTTATTGTTTAATATTAGAGTACTTAGAATTTCATATTAACCAAATTAAGTTTAATTACTTAAATTACATAATTTAAATTAGGTTTATTACTTAAAATCGAATCTCTCATGTATCGATGTAATTTTATTATAATTATGTAATATAATAAATTAAATGTTGCATTAATATAATGGTTGATTAATTACAATATAAAATAATACGTATTATAGTTTTAATATAATTAGGAAAATTCTACATGTACGTAATTTTGCACATAATGATGTCCATAATGTAATGTGGCAATCATTCGATTGTTGATGTACAAGTGCGAGATTTGAATTAAATATTGGATCTAGTGCCACATGTAATTATGGACACCATTATGTAAACAATTATATATATGTAGCACTTCCTATATAATTATATATGTAGACAAGCTTCGATTTTAAGTGATTAAACTTAATTTAATTAATATAAAATTATGAGTACTTCAATATGAAAAATGAACTCAAAAGGAAACTACATAAAGTTAAATTTTAATTAATATAACGTTAATGCCCTCTTTAATATATTATAATATTATTTCATATATATGTATATATGTATATTATTTATTATTTATATACGTGAACTTTACTTAAAATCAATGTTCATTTCCTTATATAGCCCTTGTTTGAGCCTCGTTCTTTTCAAAAAATATATTTTTAAATAGTATTTTGACATTGTTTTAATCACACATTTTTTAATAAAATAATAATAAACCCAAATCCAAAACTTTTACTTATTTTTAACCACACATTTTCCATCAATACATTATTCAAAAATTCATTTTTTCCCAAAAATGGGCTCGAACAAGGCCATAATTATATTACAATTACAATATGTATAAAAATAAAATGAGAAAATAGATGAGAAATGTTCAAGTTACCATTTTATACTTATAACATTGTCAACGTTTTGGATCAAAGATTATAAATTGAACCTTTAATTAATGTAATAGATAATATGACTATTTACAAATGATAATAAATTGAAAATAAAAAACTGTTTAAATATGATCAGCAATCAAGAGGGACTGAGTTGAAAATGAGAGAAATTATAAACCATTCTTAAAAAAAACATACTAATTACTCCTAATAATTAGGAGTTACCATTTCCATATTTGCATCTATCTACTAAATACAAGTTTCGCATCTCAATTACACATTTTTTACTAAAATCAAATTTTAAAAACTAACATTATGTGTTCTAAAAAATAATTAACATAGTATTGGGTATTTTTTTTATCCTTTCATTTGTGTTAATCCCATTAAAAATAATAATAATAATAAACTTTTTTTTTAAGATTTTTCACTTCTATATCTGTTTTGAATGTAACTTTGATTTTAAATTTGAAATGAATGCTATGGATTAATATGACGAGTATGAATAGTATGTAATTTTTTTTATCTAAAGGTGTTTAGAAAATATACTTTTTTTTTCTTTTTAAGGTAAAAAAATTTTACATTATGGACAAAATGAGTAATTTTTTTATTTTGAAAGTCATTTATGTACCCTTAGTTTACTTATAAGTAAACATTTTAAACTAAGTCAAATCTACATCTCTTAATTCTATTTTTCTTTGTATTTGCTTAACCACAAAGCTGGTCAATGTCATTGTAATGATTGAAAATAAGAACCAATGTCTAGTATAAACAAATAAGTAAATAAAATATTACAATTCAGTTTATTCAATGTTTTTACATTATGAACATAATTTCATAAAATTTTTATTCATATATATAGTATTTGTATGGTAGGGATTTTGTTAATTGATTTTTTGACCGTATAGATAAAGTGGATCCTACATGTGAGAGAAAAATTCAAAAATAACGGTTGAAAATAGTGAAATAACGATCAAAATTTTGATTTTAATTGGATTAAAATCTCTACCAAACATGCTCATATTCTCTAACAATTTTAATTTTTTCTTTAATATTAACCTTACTTTAAAAATATTACTCATATCATTCATCTTATACATAAGATGTGCAATGCATATGTTTGCTACTAATCTATATATAAGGACGAGATAGGAAAGTTTAAGAATTAGGGTTATCCAATTTTAAACTTCATCTGCATCATATATTTCTAATGGCCAGTGTCAAGTTTTATCTTTCCTTTCCTTTTTTATTTATTTTTCATATTCGCTTTAACACCTCTTGTCTATTCTTTATTAAGCCTTTGTTTGAGCACCATTTTTTTAAATCTCATTTTTAACCACATTCTCTCATAAAATAATTATACACGTATTTCAAAAATTTTATTACTTTTTAACCACACATTCTCCAAAATTTCATTATTCCATAATACATTTTATCCCAAAAAATAGGAATCAAGCAGGGGCTAATTGTTCCTTAACATTGTTTATAAAATAATACTATCTAGCTCCATTGAGATGATAATTTCAATCTATGTGGTGTTAAATGATAAGTTAAATAAAAGATAAAATTAAATAACTTATTATTTAATGTCACATTAGCGTTATATAAAATGAGATTATAACTTCAATGGGACTATATGGCATTACTTTTAGGGAAAATTGCAGCCGAGGTACCAAACCTTTTGTTTATTAGCAAACTTTGTCCAAACATTTAGTTTGTGTCATCGGAGATACCAAACATTTAAAAAATGAGTGGGGCCAGTCCAAAATGACGATTTCCGTCTGTTTGATCGCCAAAACAGTCAGTTGACCCCTCTAATGATATTTTCAAGAATTTTTCCCAAATAAGTGAAAGGAGATCTGGGCATTACACACATTTTTCTCCTATTATATACTTCACTGTTTATTTCCCTCCATTTCTTTACCACTATATTACCTCCTACCTTCTCTCTCACAGGTAGTAAAAAAACAAAACAGCACGCACATGGAGTTGAATGTATGCAGATGTGGTTCCCCAGTGCAGATGAAGACCTCGTAGATGAACCTAAACCCGGGAAGAAGATTCTCACTTGTCCTCGAAGCCAAGATGTGGGTGGATGCACCTTCTTTATGTGGTGTGACCCTAAAATGTGTAAGAGATCGAAGGAACTAATTCCTGGTCTATTACAAGTTAGGAGGGAAATGGAAGCTGAAATCAACACCCTTCAAGCAACAAGACCAAATGTGTGGAAGATCTGGTTCTTCGGCTTTGTGTGTGGAGTGTTTGCAAAATGGGTTTGTTCCTAGGTATGTAGGTTCAGATTGTAGGATTTTAGTATTTAGTTCCAGAAATTTGAGTTTAGGGTTTCAACATAGAGCCATGTGCTAGATGTTGTGAAATGCATATGTAAAAAGGGAAAATTGTGTTTACATTTTTACTTGAAATGAAGTGCCCCCTTTTTCCTATACTTAATGCTGCCTTAATAGGTGATAACGATCTTTTCCTGGCCTCTATGTAAAATGCGAAATTAAAAGAGTTGATTACACTCCAAACTTATCTGAAGAAGGTGCAGCATGGGTACCAAACATTATAACGATTCGTAGAATCAGTACCAAACCTTTTCTAATGGTTTCAGATAGAATACCGAGTAAAGGTACTGAACGTTTGATAATACTTTCAGAGGAAGTATCAAATATTTTCATATATTTCCTAATCGCCAGCACATTAGATCTTGCGAATACAATTTCAGAAACCAACGAAAACCAGCAGAAACATAATGCAAGAAATTCGACATCAACATTATCATCACATTCAACAATTTCATCAGAATTCCAGTTACATTTGCAAAATATCAGCATTGGAAGCACATATTTCCAGTTCAGTTTACAAGAAATCACAGCATTTTCCCAAAAAAGTAACTATACAAGAGAAACCACATGATGTTCAAGATTTCGNATTTTCTCTAGCATCGAGATGATGGGCCTGTCTTTGGCAACAACAATGGAAGAATTGAATTCCTCACACAAATTATTAAGAAGGATATCACATCTCGAATGCTCTTCAAAATGGGATCTGGTCCATTGGGAATGAGGTTTTTCAAGGAACCAGTTGTAAGCCTCTTCACTTATGTCTTTTAACTCATTCACTGCACTCTTCCACTCTGGTACTGTTGTTGCCCTTGCTGCAATCCAAAATAGGTTCTTAAGGGCCAGACCTTTGTGTGCCAAGGTGAATTGCTATAAAGATGTCTAGCACAACACCTATGCTCCGCTCTTTCACAGTATTGACTTATGGAATCCACCAAACCCTTTTGTTTGTCGGAAATAAATGTCCAAGCTCAAGGGTTGTGCATCCTTATGTCATGAACCAACAATTCTATAAACCATTGTCAGTTTGTTTTGTTCTCTGCATCCACAACTGCCCATGCTAACGGGAACATACTGTTCTCACCATCGATGCCAACAACTGCCCACCTTCTGCAGATTTTGTGAAGTATCCATCCAACCTAACAACTGGCCTGCACCCAGCCTTAAACCCTTCCTTACAAGCCCCTATGCAGATGTATAATCTCTTAAAAGTGTGACCCAAACCTTCGATTTGCACTGTACTGCCTGGATTTGTTCTCTTCAATTCCTCACTGTATCCCATAAAATTTTGTATTGCTCAACTACAATCCCATTAATAACTTCTGCACATTTCGATCTTGTCCTGTAGAACTAATGCTTTGAAATTTCATACATGCAGTCCTCTTTCACAGTCTCCATAAAAACTACTCATTGGAATGTCAGGATCAGACCTAAATTTTCTCACGTATTTCTTTGCCAGAAAACCTGAATTAACCCTTTTATTTTGCCACACCATGGTACGTGTGTGCTCATGTACTAATGTGTTAATTCTAAGACTCTTTTCGGGTTATTGGTACGCATACAGAACCCAAGGGCAATATCTTGACACCAAACTCTTAACCGTGTCCTCATATTTTTCACGTATCTCAGTTGCCTGAAATTTTTGACTGAGTATTGAACTACTGCATTTCTTAGAATCTTGACATTGTCGAATTTCATCCCTGGCAGAAATGAACATAGCATACTATCATAAATTTCTTCAATCAAGAGAACAATGTACGTGTTAAACAAAACAAATGCATTACCTAACTTGAACTGTGGATCATCCTTATCAGTTGCAAGGTTAAACCAGCACACATTCTTCTTTCTGGCAGATGATCCCTCAGCCTCCGTATCACTGGGTAAGCTTCAAAGCTCATTGGAGTCTTCTTCGTCTGTTCTAGATTCTTCCCTAGCAGTTGCCTCACCTTCATGCTCACCCCTTACACCTTCCTGCTCACCCCTTACACCAATGTCAAACCCTTCACTCAACCTGAAATATGTGTTTTCATCATTATCATGCACAGCAATATCTTCTTCTTGCTCGTACTCTGAGTCATTGAATTCCTCTCCCAAAATACCCTCATCATATTCATCATCCTGCTCAGGATCATCATGTTCCACATCATGCTCCATACCAGTTTCAGCAACTGGTACGTCAACATGTGGTTCATCAAGCTCCACATCAGTTTTAGCAGCATGTACCTCTGGTCCGGCATCATGCAACTCATGTTCAGCAGCCTGCACCTCATGTTGAGCCTGCTGCTATGGTTCAGAAGCATGCACATCAATTTCAACAGCCTGCATCTTAGCTTCAGCATCATGTTCAGCAGCATGCAGCTCCTGCTGAGCTTGCTGTTGTGGTTCAGAAGCATGCACATTAGTTTCAGCAGCTTGTACCACTTCTTCAGCGTCATGCAACTCATATTCAAACCTCAACTGTGGTTCAACATCATGTGGTTTCTCTGGTTCAACAGCATGCACTTTTGATTCATGTGAGTCTACTTCAGCCCCTATAAAATCAACCTCTGTATACTCATGCTCTGTTCCATGCACTGTAACATCTTCGACGTCATCTCCTGTAAGGAAAACTTCCTCTTCATCTCCTTCCATGTCATCCACTTCATCAACTACATACACGTCATCACCTTCTACAGATTCGTCATAAATCTCAACAGCATAGCATGGTTGCTGCTCATTCAATGCTTCACTAGACTTTTGAACCTTTACCAACTCCTCACCAGTCTCACAATCAAACACTTGAACATCCTTTTGTACTGTTTCATTCCAAGGCAACTCCAAAACCTCAACAACAGGCAAGCAATACAGTTCAGCTGTCCTATTATCACCAAGCCACTTCACTAAGTTCATGAAATATGAGTCTTTAACCAACCAAAATGAAGCTTCACTCATTCTTTTCTTCTCCATCTTGTACAGATGTCTAATTCTATCAGAATATCCTAACATCTTCACGGCATTATCCAAAAGAAATCTATTGAAGAAATCAAGGTCGATATAGTCTATATAACTTATTTTCCCATGCTCATACACAAAAATTCTCATCTTTTGAAATAAAATTCCAACATGATGAAGCCGTATGCTGAAGTACTTTGAATTTTCCCCTAAAAAACACCGAAAAAAATGAAGTTAAGCCCTAGTCATTTTCAGTTCAAGCAACGAACATGTGCAGAAAAGACAGTACCCAAGCATTGTGCTCTAATACACCAAATCACATAATTTTTTTGAATTTTCCAGTACCTGAAGACAATCGAACAGGGGAACTTCATAATCATACAACTTTACATCGTAAATCGAAAAAAGGGGATCACACTTACCATACACGAGTCGGGAAAGAGAGCCTCGAATGTGGGCTGTAATGTCCATTGGATGTTCGTCTTCTTCGATGTAGGTTTCATCTTCTTCATGGGTTTTCACAGGGTCTATAGTGGATGGTGAGTGGAATGAAGTTGCAACTGACGTGTTTGATGTTGATGAGGGAAATGTGTGTAATGCTTAGATTGCCCTTCACTTATTTGGGGAAAATTCTTGAAAATATCATTAGAGGGGTCAACTGACGATTTTGGTGATCAAACAGATGGAAACCGTCATTTTGGACTCATTGTTAAAGGTTTGGTATCTCTGGTGGCACAAACTAAAGATTTGGGCAAAGTCTGCTAATAAACAAAATGTTTGGTACCTCGATTGCAATTTTCCCTTACTTTTATATACAGGGGATGATAACAAGTGGGTTCAAGACGGATCCTCCAATTCCTCCATCCTACCCCACCTAATGGGCACTTTGTTTCAAGATTTTGTCATTTCTAAAATATTTATTATGTGTGGATAGTTCAATTGGAATCGTCGATTTTGATTTGATTTCAAAAATTACATAAAATCAAATGGTCACATTTACAAAATATTCGAAGTTTAATGATTTTGGTTCTTGAAATATTCAGATCAAACCATTCGATACCTCGATTCCAACAATCATAAGAACTTAATGGTTCCATTTTACATATGCCCATAATTTAGTATTTAATTTCAATTCTTGAAATATCGGGATCAAACTGCTTGACTCAACCCCTAAATTTTATAAATTGTTTATAATCGATCAAATCACTTTTTTTTCATAGTTTTGTATGAATCGCAAGTATTATCTGTTTGTGAACAAATTATAATGGTTAATTTATAAATAGATAAACATAAGCGGTAGATAATTGAAAACTACTTGTAAATTCATCAAAATGTGCCACTGAAAATAAAATTTGACCATTTATGAATAATTTATAAATTTATCACTACTTATTCATATCTATTTATAATTTAAACTGATTATAAATTACTCCCAAACATGCTTTAAGATTCCAGACTGTTGAACTCAAAATTTAGACAAACCCAAAGTTAACACAACTCAACTACCTTTCTATTCACTTGTAGAGCTCCTGCACTTAGGACAACATTAGATTGCAAAATCGTTGAATCCGAAGGTTATACAACAATCATAAGCAATTTGGTATTCAAGTTAAAATTGATAAATTAAGTTTGAAGAGACAGATTAACAAAGTTTTAGCTATTAATATTTCACATACATTGTTTGATGGATTGTTGGGAGAAGAGGGGCCGGGCCGGGCCGGGCCGGGGGGGGGGGAATTTATAGAGTTTAAAGTGAGAAAGGGCGTCTTTGCTTCCGGTATGGGCTCTTTCCCGCCCATAAGATGACAATACACGGGTGACCAACTTGCCTCGTTACTTGAGTGGTTGATAGAGGTCACTTCCGCCTTAACTCACTAGGATCTTTCTTAAATAGTTACTGTCAAGAAGCGTCAACCTACTTCATCGTACCTCGTGCCATATGAATATAAATTTTTCCCCATCTTGATGACAAAGATGTATGACCCTATGATTGATGACTCAATACACTACATTTCAGACCTTTCTCAATACTTGGTAATTGATATTAGATTTTGCATATGAGAATATCTTTTAGCTCACTCTCCAGAGTTGGTCAACTTGCTCATGTGCTTTCCTTCTACGCCTAATGTGGCCCTCTAGTGCTTGGGCACCTAGGCTCAGCTTACGCTTTGAAGCGTCAAGGATTCATAATCCTTGATGTTCTAATTGAGGGTTGTCCGGCCTTCACCTCAAGGCATGTATTAGTTCAATGTGGACTTAAGGGCATTGGCTCAATCCTAGGCATAGGCTTTGGCCATGGCCTAGATCTATATTCATAAGCCTTTACACTTAAAAAATTAGATATTGGAACCAAATCAAGTATCTGAACTCTTACAATTGGCTTCTTTTCCACAAAGAGGGCCAACCTCAAAACCTCAACCAAGGATTGACTTTTGTCTATGGTGGAGCAATCGAGGTCTCACACCTAAATTTTTTTACCACCAAATTCTTATGGTAAGATATTCACTTCTCTAAATAATGAAATTTCTAAACAACACGAATGAACATCTAGTCAACTTGTTAATATTGGTAAGATGTACTCCATCTCAACGGAGGTACATTATTGGCCAAATAATGTAATCTCAACGTATTAAACTACCACCTACTTGTAAATCGCCGAGGTAGAGTCTTTCATTGCTTTGAAGTTACAAGATGGAAGCGCACACGGAGAGATTTCAAGCCGGGAAGCACGAGCTGTTACTCATAGATTTTTTATTTATTATTTTTTTTCGCGGTGTATGTGATTTGAAACAAACAAATCCAAGTATAATGAAATCAAAATGCAAGCAGGTAGATAATTAGAATAATGGACTACCCAATTCAAATCTCACAAGCTGTTACTCATAGGATTTTTTTTTTATTTTTCTTTTGTGGTGTACGTGGTTAGAAATGGAGAATCTGTTGGAAAAAATGGGCTAGTAGATGATTTTGGCATAAAATTTGTGCGGGACCCGTTGGTCAAATTTAGAAGATCGAAATTGATCATTATTCTCCTCCATGAGAGCATCGAAACCATATATTTATTTGCCAAAATTGATCAATGGATGAATGAGAATTGGAGCTCAAAGATGACCATTGGAAGATGGTTTATGTGAGAAATAAAACTAGTCCCACATAGGAAAATGAAGAAAGTATGAACCAATTTATATAGGATTACACTTTGGAAGAGTGTAATCATGTGTAGCAAAGAGGCTCTCTCCACGTGCGCGCACAGGGGGAGCAAATTACGGATCGAAATTGCCTTCGGACATTGAACTTGTGTGCGGGCGCGACCTGCGGATACGAATGTCGGACCGAACGGAGCAAAAAATTGGCCCGTTTGGAGTGTCCACATTTTGCAAATTTTTGTTTTCTTCAACTGACCTTTACATTTTCAAAAACTGCCAAAACTCCAAAAAAATTGAAGCAACTCTAGTGTTTATTGCTATGGAGTTAATAGGCAAATTTAATCTTATATTAAGTCTCATTTTTCAGCAATTCTACATCTGCTTTTGGAAGAAATCGAAGAATTTCTTGGGAATCCTACAAGATCCGTTCGTTCTTTTTCTCTGATAGATAGTCAGAACTTCATCTGGGTTCGAGATCATTTGGATTCCATTAGTAATGAGGATTCGGAATATCACACATTGATATACCGATTCCATCTGAGCTCTTGGAATTGGAATAAGTTCGGCAGCGAATCACGAAATCTTGGTCATATTCTCTATCTAATGAATGGGGAGTCTGCTTGAAAATCGTCCCCCCTGCACCCACCCCCGAGTATATGCTTCAATAGGAATCACACAAGGGTGGCCGCCGTTCACCGGGGCTTCTGTCGCCGGCTCCCCTGTCATCAGGTCACCAACTTCCTTGACCTTCCGGCACTGGACAAGCGTCAGCCCCCATACATGGTCTTATCATACATATTGGGATCGGGTTATACTTAAAAAGTATTCCTTTTTCTCTTTTTCTTTTTTTTTTACTCATTTATATCTAATATATTTTTTCTGACTCGACTAAGAATACTGCATTAACACGAAAATATTCTGTCAAATTAGTGTTGTCTGCATACATAATCTGTTGCATCTTCAGTGTCGTCTTGGTGGTGATATTGTTCAATACAAACTCAGTTCGTCGGAATAGTTTCCGCAGTGCTCAGTTTCTACTGTCAACGTTGTATTTTGGGAAATAGAAGCTCGAATTAAATCTCAAGCACTTACAGTGAGGGGGCAACTTTGTTTTAAGGAAACTGTGCTCGCACAGACCTCGGGTTCTACAATTTACATATTTACAATTTATTCTTACATGTTATTTATTTATTTAGCGATTTACACATTTGCAATTTATTAGATTCATATATTTTGCAGTTTACTTGTTTTTATATTTTAGAAATAAAAATAGAAAAACAAAAAAATATTTATATCTGAATTTTCTTGCTAACAGTTGGTAAATGCAATTTGGTATATGTATGTTACATATACGCTGTAAGTGAAAATACGGTATGTAAAAAGGGTAAAGAAAATATTGCATATATGGTATTCTTAAAATTGGTATATAAATTACAGATACAGTATGCGATAATCTGGTTTCATTAACAGCATTATATTCCAACAAACTTAAAACAGATTCCTAAAAAAAAATTGGTTTCTTATACTATTAATTTTTTGGAAACGAATTTTTTTGTTTGATTTTAAGAAATGGCAACCGAATCAACCAGCATGGATGTAATCTAAATTGTGTCTACTGAAAATCAGGCTATGGGCTCAGCTATGGCTCAAGCGTTAAGCTTTGTTGTGGCTTAGACTATGACTAAATTGTCAAGTCATGCTGTGAGTCAAACTGTGGCTCCAACAACTGGGCATACCGTTAATGTTCCGGTTAATCATGAAGAAAAACGAAGAAATTCAATGGTTTGAATTTCAAAATGTGGCAGCAGAAAATGTTATTTTATCTGACCACTTTGAATCTTGCGAAATTTTTGATTGAGACTACTCGAAAATTCAATTGCCAAGTCATATTGTGAGTCAAACTGTGGCTCCAACGACTGGCCATACCGTTAATGTTCCGATTAATTATGAAGAAAAATCGAAGGAATTCAATGGTTTGAATTTCAAAATGTGGCAGTAGAAAATGTTATTTTATCTGGCCACTTTGAATCTTGCGAAACTTTTGATTGAGACTACTCCAAAACTCAATGAGGGTGAGGGAGATGTTCAAGCAATCAGTGTACTTGATGCTTGGAATCACTCGAATTTTCTGTGCCGAAACTATATTATGAACAGTTTAGCAGACACGCTATACAATGTGTATAGTACTATGAAAATTGCTAAGGATCTGTGGGAGTCTTTGAACCGAAAATATAAAAATGAGGATGTCGGGGCTAAAAAGTTCATTGTTGGCAGATTTCTAGACTATGAAATGGTGAACTCCAAAACAGTTATCTGTCAAGTCCAAGAACTCCAAATGATTCTTCATGAAATTCATGTCGAATGAATGATTTTGAGTGAAACTTTTCTAGTGGCTGCAATTATTGAAAAATTGCCCCTCGCATAGAAAGATTTCAAGAATTATTTGAAGCACAAGTGAAAGAAAATGAACGTTGAAGAACTAATTGTTAGACTTGAAATTGAAGAAGACAACAAGAGTTCCGAAAAGAAGTGGTTTAATCCTGGTGCTGCTAAAGCTAATGTTGTGGAGCATGGTCAAAGTAGTAAGAACTACAAAAGCAAGTTTGGGTCATCCAGTGGCAAAAGGATAAAGTAAGGACCGAAATGTGGAATTTCTAAGAAGAAATTTCAATGAAAATTCCTCAATTGTGACAAAGTGGGCAACAAGTTTTCGGAGTGCAGATTGCCAAAGAAGAAGAAAGAAGCAAATATGGTTGAGTACATGGCACAAGATGTGTCGGAGCTGAATCTCTCAACTGTCATTTCTGAAGCGAACATAGAGGGTTTAAACCATAAGGAGTGGTGGATTGACACCGGTACTGCGAGGCTTGTGTGCTTTGATAATGAGCTATTTGTTGCGTTTGAAGCAATTGAGAATGGGGAGAAGTTGTTTATGGAAAATTCATCAACGTCTTAAATCAAGGGACAAGGAAAGGTGGTTCTGAAGATGACCTCGAGAAAAGAGTTGACTCTCAACAATGTGCTATATGTGTCGAAAATTCGCAAGAATCTAGTGTCTGAGTCACATTTGAATAAACATGTCTTTCACATTGTATTTGAGTCAAACAAAGTTATTTTGTCAAAAAGTGGAATGTTTGTTGGAAAATGATATGTTTTCGACGGCATGTTTAAACTCAATGTAATGGTTGTTAAACTAAAAATGAATAAAGCAAACTCTTCTACTTATTTGCTTGAGTTTTCCAATTTGTGGCATGGTAGACTAGGACATGTTAACTATGATAATTTACGAAGACTAGTTAACTTGAATTGTATACCCGAGTTCCACATTTATTCAAAACATAAGTGTGAAACTTGTGTTGAGATAAAATTGATAAGGTCATTGTTTAAATCAATTGAACGGAACACAAAATCACTTGATTTAATTCACAGTGATGTATGTGACTTAAAACTTGTACAAACAAGAGATGGCAACAAATATTTAATTATTTTTGTCAACGATAGCACTAAATACTATTATGTGTATTTGCTAAAAAGTAAAGATGAAGCTATAAAGAAATTTATTCTCTATAAGAGTGAAGTTGAAACTCAACTTAATACGAAAATTAAGGTATTAAGAAGCGATCGAGGTGGTGAGTATGAAGCACCATTTGCTGAATTCTGTGTACAACACGAAATCATACATGAAACCATTGCACCTTATTCACCGCAACAAAACGGTGTTACTGAACGGAAAAATCGTACTTTAAAGAAAATAATGAATGCAATGCTAGTAAATTCTGGGTTACCTCAAAACATGTGGGGGGAAGCCGTGTTATCAGCAAATTACCTTTTAAATAAGGTGTCCCGAAAGAAAATGAAAAATACCACTTATGAGTTATGGAAAGGAATAAAGTCTTCCCATAAATATTTACGAGTGTGGGAGTGTCTAGCCAAAGTAGTCGTTCCAACACCAAAGAAGGTAAGGATATGGACAAAAACGGTAGATTGCACCTTCATTGGCTATGCACACAATAGTAGTCTTATCAGTTTCTTGTGTATGATTCTAAAATCCCGGACATACACAAAAATACGATATTGGAATCAATAAATACTTCATTCTTTGAACATATATTTCCGTACAAGTCCAAAGAGGAAGCAAGCTCCTCCAAACAAACATATGAGATTATGACTGAAAATAGACATGACGAAGAACTAGAAGAGGAGACCGAGGTTAGACGTAGCAAACGGGAAAGGACAGAAAAATCGTATGGTCTTGATTTTTTGATTTATATGCTAGAGAGTGAACCTCAAAATTATCAAGAGGTTGTGAATTCCTCGGAAGGACCTCAATAGAAGGAGGCCATTAAAAGTGAAATAGATTTTATACTGCAAAATCATATATGGAAGTTAGTTGATCTTCCTCTAGGAAGCAAACCACTAGGCTACAAATGGATTTTCAAAAGGAAAATGAGAGCAGATGAAACTATCGAAAAGTACAAGGTCAGATTAGTAATAAAAGGTTACAAATAAATAGAAGGCCTTAATTAATTTGATACGTATTCTTCAGTAACGAGAATAACATCTATTAGGTTGATACTTGCGATTGCCGCTTTACGAAATCTTGAAGTACATCAAATGAATGTTAAAATTGCCTTTTTAAATGGAGATTTAGAAGAAGAAATCTATATGGAACAACTCGAGGGGTTTTCCTCACCAGGGCATGAAAAGAAAGTTTGTAAATTGGTGAAATCACTATATGGCTTGAAATAAGCCCCCAAATAATGGCATGAAAAATTTGATAATATCATGATAGAGAGTTGATTTAAAATCAATGAGTGTGACAAATGTGTTTACGTCAAAGACACTAAAGATGGTTATGTCATTTTATGTCTTTACGTTGACACATGCACATTGTTGGTAGTGATAATAAAATGATTGAATCCACTAAAATTTGTTAAATTCGAGGTTTGACATGAAAGATATGGGTTTAGCTGATATTATACTTGGAGTAAAAATATCAATAACATCAGATGGGCTTGTTCTAAGTCAGTCACATTATGTAGACAAAATTTTGGAAAAGTATAATAAGGATAATACTGGCTTGATTAGAACACCGATAGATACAAGTTAACATCTATCTAAAAACAAAGGTGAAAGTGTCTCTAAAGTAGAATAATCGAGAGTTATTGGAAGTCTAATGTACTTGATGAGTTGTAAAATATCAGACGTAGCTTACACAGTCAGTAAACCGAGTAGATACACGAGTAATTCAGGAGCTGATCACTGAAAAGGAATAGTAAGAGTACTAAGGTACTTAAGATATACTCATAATTATGGACTACATTACACCAGATATCCAGCGATTATTGAAGGATACATTGATGCTAATTGGATATCTGATATAAAAGACTCAAAGTCAAAAAATGGATTTGTGTTCACATTGGAAGGTGCTGCCATATCGTAGAAATCCTCTAAGCAAACAGTTATAACCAGATCTACAATGGAATATGAGTTTATAACTCTAGATAAATATGGTGAAGAGGCGAATGGTTGCGCAACTTCTTAGAAGATATTCTAAGATGGTCAAAACCTGTGCTAGCGATTTGCATAAATTGTGACAATCAATCAGCAATAGGAAAGACACAGAGTAACATGTACAATGGTAAGTCTAGATACATACGTCATAGACACAATACTATAAGACAACTACTTTCAACTGGAGTGATCACTATTGACTATGTAAGGTCAAAAGATAATATTGCGGATCCGCTAACTAAAGGGTTAAATAGAGAGTTAGTTGGGAAATTATCGAAAGGAATGAGATTTAAGCCCTTGAATAAATAAGTCATTACAAAGAAAACCCAACTTAGTTGATTGAAGATCCCAAAATCTAGGTTCAAAGGGACAACCTAATTGTAAAGGCTTAATAAAATCACTGTGGGGGTGTTTCCTCCTATCCATTCCTATGATGTAACAGTGATGCTTGTAAGGATGAAGGATAAACAATAGACTTTTAATTATTCTTAAGCATCGAAGTTCGAGCCAAGTAATGTGGGTTACTTGTAATAAAAAATTACCTATATGAGAGAGAAGTGGGGCCGCTTCTAAGAGAATTGTGTGGGGCTTAATTCTTAAGAACTCTCACAGAACCAAGTATATGTTCATGGCCAAAACGAACATAATAATGAGAATTGAATTGTGTTAGGAAGAATCCCGTGTGGAGTATATCGTCGTTTACATAAATGGCAGAACGGTTTAAAGACAGCACGTCTACTGGTCATCTAGTAAAGTAAATATATTTTCACAATGGAAGGTTCAAAGGGATTACCTATCCTGTGCAGGCTTCAACCATTGAACTTTATCAACTAGTCTTATGTCTCACGGTCACTAAGTCTCATGCCTCACAGTCTCATGTCTCTCCTAATTTTCATTTATGTGGGAGATTGTTGGAAAAAATGGGCTAGTAGATGATTTTGGCATAAAATTTGTGTAGGACCCGTTGGTCAAATTTGAAAGATCAAAGTTGATCTTTGTTCTCCTCCATGAGAGTATCGAAACCATATATTTATTTGCAAAATTGATCAATGGATGAATGAGAATTTGGAGCTCAAAGATGACCATTGGAAGATGATTTATGTGGGAAATAAATTTAGTTCCATATAGAAAAATAAAGAAACTATGAACCACTTTATATAAGATTACACTTTGGAAGGGTGTAATCATGTGTAGCAAATAGGCTCTCTTCACGTATGTGCTCAGGGGGTGCAAATCACGGACCGAAATTACTTTCGGACTTTGAACTTGTGTGCGGGCACGACCTGTGTACACGAATGTCGAACCGAACGGAGCAAAAATTGGCCCGTTTAGAGTGTCTACGTTTTGCAATTTTTTGCTTTCTTCAACTGACCTTTGAGTTTCCAAAAATTGCCAAACTCTCAAAAATTGAAGCAACTCTAGTGTTTATTGCTATGGAGTTAATAGACAGATTTAATCTTGTATTAAGTATAATTTCCCAGCAATTCTAACAACGAGAATACTGCATTCACACGAAAATATTCTGTCAAATTAGTGTTGTCTGCATATATAATATGTTGCATTTTCAGCGTCGTCTTGGTGGTGATATTATTTAATACAAACTCAGTTCGCCAGAGAAGTTTCTGCAGTATTCATATTCTACTGTCACCGTTGTATCCTGGGAAACAAACGTTTGGATTGAATTTCAAGCACTTACGGTGAAGGAGCGAATCTATTTTAAGGAAATTGTGTTTGCACAGACCTCGAGTTGAAAATTTATTTATGTTCTGCAATTTACATATTTGCAATTTATTCTTACATGTTATTTATTTATTTAGTGATTTACACGTTTGCAATTTACTAGATTTATATATTTTGCAGTTTACTTGTTTTTACATTTTAGAAATAAAAATAGAAAAAGAAAAAAATATATATATATATCTGAATTTTCTCTCTAACAGTTGGTAAATGCAATTCGATATATGTATGTTACATATACGATATTTCTAGGTATAATTGAAAATACGGTATGTGAAAAGGGCAAAGAAAATATTGCATATACGGTATACTTAAAATTGACATCTAAACTATATATACGGTAAACTGCAAATACGGTAGGCAGCATATACGGTAAGCTACAAATATGATGAGTTGCCTGTAAATACGGTGACCTACATATACGGTAAGTTTTTTGCAAATACGTAAACTGTATATACAATATATTGCATATACGGTATGCTTAAAATTGTTATTTAAACTACATATACGGTATGCGATAATCCGATTTCATACACCACTATATTCCAAGAAAATCACTATCTCATAAATTGGATAAAGAAAATACAACATCAAACTCCCATTTATAAGACACGAACTTAATCTTAAAAGCAATAACAAAAGTTCTCTTTTATCTAGAAAAAACACATTTATTTCTATTTTTATGCAGAATATTACGACTTTGTTTGAGCCCTTTTTTGTAATAAATTTTGTAATAGTGATTTTTTGAAGAAGGCATTGTTAAAAAAATGCAAAATTTTTTGGGTTTACAAGTAATTATTTTATAGAAAAATGTGTAGTTGAAAATGAATTTGAAGAAAAATTAATTTTTAAATAATGAAACTCAAATGTAGACTACAATTCTTATGGCTCTCCACCAATACAAAGTAATTTTTAACACACTCAAATTAATAAATTAGTACAGATGACAATGCAAGTTGTCTAGTACTTGTTTAAGAGAATGAAAGTGCTACATGTACATAATTGTTTACATAATGGTATTCATAATTACACGTGGCACTGGATCCAACTTTTAATTCAAATCTCACACTTGCACATCAACAATCGGATGCTTGTCACATCACATTATGGACACCATTATGTGCAATAATTATGTACAAGTAGAATTTTTTTTTAAGAGAAATTGTAATGTAAAATAATGAAGCAAAGTAACGCATCCCATAAAATACATGGATAATAATTATGTAAGTAATAATCATGAATGTATGGTTGAAGCTAATATTTCACTTTGACTTCGTATTAAAATATTTTTTTTCTAGACATGAAAAATAG
>NC_036248.1:5140418-5144339 GCF_002742605.1 Olea europaea var. sylvestris
CATCACCCAATTGATTCTTGAAGTGAAATCTTGAATCTTGAAGTAGATTACCTTGTTTTTGCCTTGTTCTTCCTCTCCAAATCCTCCAAAATTGTGTATAATCCCCTCCAATTCTGTAAAAGTGGCGTTCCCTCATTCTGGTCGAGTTTTAGTTTATATAGAACCCTAAAAATCTCCTTTCCATAAGAGTTTCGGCGAAATAAGAAAACTGCTGAATCGGCCCCGAATCTTGTTCTATGCGACTGCATAGTACATTTCCATGCTGTCGCATAGAGTAAAAAATTTGAGAAAAAGTTCTCGGGAGGCTTCTATGCGACCGCATAGAATTTATACTATGCGACCGCATAGTTATACCGTTCTTTCCGCTGGACATCTTTTAGTATTTTGATCATAACTTTCTCTCTTGATCTTCGATTGAAGTGATTCAAAGTGCATTGTGAAGAAAACTCAAAGATCTACACTTTTGATAGAAATAGGCTTCCTTAAATTCTGATGTTTACTATGTCAAAAATGGATCTCAAGTAGAGATTAAAAATCACGAGCATAACTTTTTCGCTTGAAAGTTGATACTTGATAATACTTCGATCATATTTCACCTCTTGACTCCTTTCCTCATCTGATTAACCTCTAACACTCTTGAATCTTCATTTCATTTCCCGTCTCATCTATGGATTATTTGCAACTTGGTCCTCGAACTATCACTTTGCTCTATTTTAGTCTTTTTTCGGCTATTTTCTTCTGAATTTCACCATGTTCATCGGTATTCCCTACAATTCACAAATATAACGAGATTAAGTCACAATTTAATCATTTTGCTCATTATTAAGTCATGTTTGTGGCGTAAATAAGTGTGCAAAAACACACTTATCAATGCCTAAACAGTGAAATGAGAAAACTAATGCACCCAAAGAGAAATAAAAACTTCTTTGATTCTTGCCATGTAAATTATTGACGAAAATTTCATTGGCTTGAGACTTTTCTCTTAAGGATCGGATCCACAAATGGGATCGAAATGCAAAAATTAACGACTAGACCCAAAAAAATTAATTATTTTTTCTCTGTTGGTAGTATCATTTGAAAGCCGACAAAAGTTTATTGATTAATTTTGAAACAAATTTAAGAAAAAATTGTTCGTTCATTTTTGCACTTCTTGTTGGATGTTTTGTGAGGCACGAGAACCTTTACTGGCTTATCTAAAATGGGAAAATTTTCTAAGACTATATACGCTTCAATTTTGAAAATAATTGTCTACACTTAGTGGAGAAATTGGATGGAAATGAATGAAAATGACCTTTTGTACGATCAAGGATGATAATACCAAAAAGTAGAAGTTAAGGCCGTTCTGTATGATAACTAATTACCCTTTTTATTATTATAATCAAATTCTTGCTTAGCCGTTTCATTGTTTGATAATTTTAGGGTAGAAATGAAAAGGGTCACCCAGCAACATTTCCATCCCAACTAAAGACCTTTTTGTCTTCAAATATATATAAAAAATAAAAAATAAAATAAAAGAATTAGCACACCAACCAATTATTTGTACACGTAAACATAACTTTCCATTTAAAAAGATAACGTCAATATCACTTATTGCTTGTAAAGATAAAAAAAAACAAACAAACAAAAAACAATTTGATCAATAAAGATAATTAACATATTGATTAATTACTCACATACATGAATAAATAGTTATTTAGATAAAGATAGACATTAACAAAATATTTAATTTAGCTAATATTTCTTATTATGTCTTGAAACAAGTGTGTTGTAGATCTGATTCATTTTCGTTAGCATTCATCCTTTCGAATTGGACAACATCACAGATCATCATTTCAATGTTAAACTCATTTACATCTTCAAGACATATTCTCAAGCGCAAGACGAGCCATAACATAAGGGGCGAACTTACTCTTTGTGGAATTGACCTATATATCTTCTTATCTTGATATGTTTGTATCAGGCTAGCACGTATTTATCTAATGTCAAGTATGCTCCCAAAACACCAAAGAGTCTCGGTTTAAAAAGCATTTGAGTAGAAATGTACTATTCTCCCGATTAATTGGTGGATGATGCTAGGCTCAAATTTCCTCTTGCTCATTGGAGGGTGTTGCGTTCTACTCCCTTTGATTTAGCAAGTAATCGAGTGACTTTGTTCTTTAGTTAGTTGTCTATCTATTGATAATGAAGTCAATTTTATTTATTTATTTTGCTATTTTATCACATAAAACAAAACATTAGGCATACTTACTGAAATTTTTGGTTCATTTGGCATTTTGTTACATAATAAAACAACACATTTTTGCAAGTTTAATTTATTAATTTGAGTGGTGATGTCAACATTCTATTTATTTATTTGCATTTTGTGGATAAAACGACCTATTTTGCAAATTCTCTCCCCTTTCCTGGCAAGAGTCAAGTAATGCGAAAAACACCATGGTTGCGTATGCTAGTGATTCGATAAGAAAGCCGCTAACTTGAGCACTTTCCTTTCGGGCATCAGCTCTGTGCTGACCTATGCACCATGGCTGCGCACATTGGTGGAAATAGCAATAAAGTGGCTAACATAAGCACTTCCCCTTCCGGCTTAACCTCTATATAAATCCACGATTCTCGGTGCCCAAAGTTTCAACCATAACCCGTTCACCCCGACCCACTTCCCAACCTGCGCGCATTTCTTCACTCTCTGCTACATACACAGGAATCTATACATACAAATTCAAATAAATATATCTATATATTTATATACTTCTCTCTTTCTCTTTCTACATTCGAAGAGGAAGAGCCGGTGAAGAACAGAGATGGTGTCGACGAGGCGAAGTGGATCTCTGCCGTCGAATAATAATAATAACAACAACAAAAATAAGAAATCTTCTCCAGCGGAGTCTTCATCTCCTAAGCGTCAAAAGGCACTCTCCTCTATCTCTCTCTAGTTTTTATTATTTCTAAATCGTTCAACTTGGACCGTTGATTTTGAAAATTTAATTTAATTTTTATTTTTCGATAGGGTGAGAGTAGTAATTGTAATGGAAGCAATTCAAAAGCATCGGAGAAATCAACTCCGCCGGCAGAGAATCCAAAGGAGAACAGCTCCACCGATCTACCGGAACTTCCGGTTGCAGCTGCCTCCGTCTCCGACGTCACTCCTATAGTTGCAGAAGGCTAGAGTTTATCTAATTTTTGAAATTAAACAAATTCATATTCTTTGTATGTGCTCGTAAAATACTGAAAACGTGGGGCTTTTTGTTTTTTATTTTTTATTTTTGGAAATTTAGGGACCAAGCCGGTTATAGCCGACAAGATAAAGAGCTCAACCACTTCCTGTAAACAGCGTCAAGGTCAAGAAACCACCTGGCCTTGGTGTAGGCTTCTCAGTGAATTCCCAAAGGTAATTTATTTTTCCTTTAACTGGATTTTTAAATGTTTTTGGTATAAAGCGGTGGTCCTGGCTTCGTTTATTAATTTCATATTCTGAATGTTGAATTTTAATATCTATTATCGGGGTTTTGAAATTGAAGGATAAAATGCTTTTGTTGTTTAATTGCAGAACCCAAGTGTTTCAGTTTGTACTACCATTTTCTCGGTGGGGTCGAGTAAACGTGCTAATCTTTCGATCCGAGATCAAACCGTTAGTGCAATTTTGTGTTTCATAAGGCTTACTCAGGTATTGCTTCAGTTTGAACTTGGCCGCAAAGTCTTCTTTCTGGTGCAGATATTATAGGAGTTTCTGAAATCACAGTGAATCTTTTTTAATATATCAATCCTTTACTTCCCATAAATGTGGCTATGGGTTGTTACATAGAAAATAACAAAGTATGTGGCTTTCTTCAGATGCAATGACTTTGCATCCACTTGAATTTCATTTTGTCAACATCCCACTTGAGTACTAATTGTTTGTGGAACATGATCAGCACGAGGGGAAAT
>NC_036248.1:5144737-5158500 GCF_002742605.1 Olea europaea var. sylvestris
AGGCTTAGTCTTCAGTAAGCCTCAGTAAATTGAGGCGTAAGCCTTGATAAACAGCACTCAAGTCGTAAGCTTTCAATGTGTTAAATGTAAGCCTCCTGAGGTGCCACCTCAAGGCATAAAGTTTAGACAGCTTTTAAAGCATCAATTGATGTTGAATATTGTCTTCTTACTTATTGCACAATATTTTCTTAGCAGGTGGTGGGAGAAAGAGACTGGATTCAGGACTCAATTCTGGCATCTCGAGCCGGGAAGTCTTTGAGAAAATCAGCATTTAGAGAAGACATAATTGCAGCAATTCTTGAAGGAGGCAGCCTTGAAGTTTCATTTGATAACTTCCCATACTATTTGAGGTTTGCTAAATGATGAATCCTATTGTACGAGTAATTGGTTTTAGTGTGTTTATTCGAAGTTGTTAAGAGAGCTATGTGCTTGTTGTCATTTTATCCATTGGACAAATTATCATGGTTGTGCTAGTTGATTAGTTGCTACTTCATATTTCTCCAATTTATAAATAGTGGACAACAATATATGCACACTTTCGTTAGGCATTCTATTAATTTTTGAATGTTTTTATTTTATCCAACTTGCAGCGAGAGCACAAAAAATGTGCTGATTGCAGCTTCTTATGTACACCTGAAGCACAAGGATCAAGTTAAATATGCTTCTGAGCTTTCAAATCTAAACCCCAGAATCTTGCTTTCCGGTCCAGCAGGTCTCTTTCCGTTAAGATATTTTTCTCAATATCACTAACTCTGCTAAATGCTTTATTGCGGCCATAGTTTGAACATTGTAACGTGTTTATATTTGTTTTTTAGGATCTGAAATATATCAGGAGATGCTGGCAAAGGCGCTTGCTCATTATTTTGGGGCTAAATTGTTTATATTTGACAGCCATTCATTTGTGGGTGTAAGATGAGACCACGTGAACTTTTAAGACTGTTAAACTATATTCCAAGCTCTTTTTATTTAGCAATTCTTTGACATCTTCTGAGAGTTTTTTGCATGCAAAAGTCCTTTGATATCATGTATATGTTCTTCTGACAAATTAATTTGATAAGGTCTCACGGCAATTTTTGCTGTAAATGGTTTTTGCACTTCTATTATAGACATTTAAATTTATTGCTATAGAACTCTGATTTATGCATATCTTCAAAGTACAATCGATGTGTCTATATGTAAGGTTTGATTGGTCTTTTTGAGTGTGGGTATCCATTTGCAATCCATAATCATGTGTATCTGCTTCTTCACAAATAGTGCTACCCATGTACTTTGTGCCTATATTTTTCCGATTTGTGTAGGTTAAAAAAGTATCCAGTATCAAACGATCACTGAAGATTAAATAAAAAGTGCGAGTTACCAGTTTATTGATGCAGGAAATAGTTTATGCTCAAATAAATGGAATTTTATTGCTTAGTTGTATTGTTTCTTGGTCATGCAATTTCCACTGTCTACTATCTGAATTGAGATCATATAACATTAGTAGCAGGACCAAAAAAAGAAAAAAAACCGTTTTGCTTGTCATTAGTCAATTGTTTTTGTCCTGTAGGGTTCACCTGCCAAGGAACCTGAGCTATTAAGGGAGGGTTGCAATGTAGAAGAAGTCTGCGGTAGTAGTAAGCAAGTTGCTGGTTCCTCAGATTTGGCTAAAGGCATGGAACTTTCATCTGTTGAAGCAGATATCCCGGATTCTGCAAAATTTCTCCTTGGCTCAGACTCGAAGACAAAAATGGAAACTGACAATTTACCCACTTCAGGGAATGCGGCTAAGAAACCCTCAATTAAACATGGCAAGTTTCTTTGTGCTTTATGTTACAGAGGAATTTATTTCGCTCACAGTGTCTATTAAAAGAACTAACAATGTTTCTTTTACTTTGACCTTGTGTCCACATATATCTATGTGTTGACAAATATTTAGGCGATAGAGTTAAATTCGTTGGTCCAGCTTCTGGAGGTTTGCATTTAACTTCTTCCAGGTATATTGTAATAACACACTTTTCTTTCTTTCCAATAGAAACTTTTTGTTGGTAATTGATGTCTGATTCAGGTTTTTAATTCATTAAACAGTCAATTCTTTGACGATCCTTTTTCTTCGTGCAAGTTTATGGTGGTGGTTTTAAGAATGGATGGCTTCCTGCTAGTTTCTGTTAATTTATAATTGGTTTAGTATCATGCCATTAATATGTATATCTATATGTGTTTTTCTTGTTTTGAACTGAAGTTTCATATGTTCTGAAAGAGCAACCTGTTCACGAGCAATTTTAGGTGTTAGTTTTTTAATAGATGGATTTTTTCAGTGTTAGTTGCTGTTAATTTTTGTCGAGTATCGTGTCATTAATGTGTATTCTGATGCATACTTGATATAATTAATGGGGAAAACCAATACATCATTGAATGTGTTAGGGGAGTATGTATTCCTTTGATCTTGATTTGGCAGATTTATTTATGGGAAACATGCCATTAACCCCTTTTTGGTTTGAATAATAATTAGATGTTTAGTAGATTTTGTTTAAAGTTGGTGAAATGTGTGGTTGAAAAGTTAATAAAAGTTGTCGGTTCTATAAAATATGGGTTGAAAACGAGTTTTGAAAAATGGGGGCCAAATATGTGCTGAGTTTATCAATATTATAAGACATCAATGTCTCTGGATTTCTATGCAGATCATATATATCCTTTTATATAGTGAGTGCTTATTAACTACAAATTATTGATTTCACTTGCACATTTTTCTCTTTTTCTGGTTTATTTTAATCCACAAAAGGAGGTAGGGGATGGAGGGAAAGATAGGGGCTCTCCTGCCTTCTCTTTTGGCTGAAAGCATGACCAGAGATCTTAAGATGCTTATCATTTTGGTTCTAAAACCTCTTCATGCAACTGCAACAATGAATGCTTGTAGATGAGAATACTGATCAGAAAATAACTTAATCTCTATTAATCAAGTGTTATCATGACTTTAACCTTTAAATGGTGAAATCTCTATTGCTCTAGTGTTGACATAACTTTAACCTTAAAGTGGTTTCATTACTTTGCTGCATTTGGCACAAGGCACTTGTTAAATGACTGCAGAAGTAGTATATACAAGTTCGAAATATATTCTTGTGAAAGTTACTTTGGCATATTATAGATGGTCTGTGAGGTAATTTACTTCTTGTTTTGTTTTGAAGGGGGTTGATTTTTTAGATATCACATCTATTGTACTTCAGTTGCACTCTTTTCTGGAACTTTTTAGTATAATCTTATAACCAAAAAGGTGCATTCTGAATTACACTACGCCTATGACATAACACTTTTAGCTGCATCTTTAGGGGCCCAACTCCTGGAATGCGAGGAAAGGTACTATTACCATTTGAAGACAATCCCTTTTCGAAAATTGGTGTAAGATTCGATAAATCCATACCTGATGGAGTTGATTTAGGGGGTCTATGTGGTGACGGTCATGGATTCTTCTGTAACGGTAATGCGCAGACATGCTTATATTTTTGAATTCAAATGTATTCTTGTGCAAATGGAAAATTCTTAAATTCCCTACTTTCCAATCACTTTTTATCTCTCTTGCTTTTGCTTGCTAGCCACTGAACTTCGCTTGGATACCTCGGGGGTGGAGGATCTAGACAAGTTGCTAATTGACACAATGTTTGAGGTGTGATTCTTAACATGTTCAAATGAGTGCTTTCCTCATGATTTATTTTGTGTCCCTATTGAACCTTCGTAATCTAATAATTAATTTCACTCCCCTTTGCTAGACCGTATTTGAGGTGAGCAGAGATTCCCCCTTCATACTGTTCATCAAAGATGCTGAGAAATCTGTGGCCGGGAATTCCGAATTATATGTAACATTTAGAAACAAGCTGGAGAAGATTCCTGATAATGTTGTAATTATTGGCTCTTACACGCAGAATGACAATCGTAAGGAAAAGGTAGTGTTGTTTGGATGAGTTATTTTTCTTGTGATGCCATTGTTTTGTTGTTTGATCGTACCCATGATACATATTATTGACATTTAGAAGTCTTCTTGCTTCTTGTTGGTTTGTTCTGGAATTGACACCTTTTGGTTTTTAAATTAAATGAAATCCTTTCTTGTCTCATCAAGTTGAGAATATGAACTGAAGATAGTTTTCCATCGTGCAGTCACATCCTAGCAGTTTGCTTTTCACCAAATTTAGCAGCAATCATACTGCTTTACTTGACTTGGCTTTCCCTGTAAGGAGCTCTCTTTCATTACTGTCCTATTTTGAAATTATACTTCCTGCTATGTGGTTTGTGCCTTACAGAACAAAGCAAGTTTTATTATATGTCATGTAATATCTATCTGTATGGCACAGCATTGACCTTGCTAATGTATCTTATTTGGCACGACTCAAGAATCTCTCTCCAGTTTGACTTTAGTTGCTGTTATTTTTATTTTAAATTTTTCATGAACTTTATCATCAGGACAACTTTTCCTTTCCTTCTTTTTTTTTTTTTTTTTTTTTAATGTTCGGGAGTGGAGTTGGGACACCAAATGATTGGCCCTGTGAAAAGAGAGAACTTATCAGAAAGGGCTCACATTGTTCAAAATCTTTTAAATAATGATATTCTATTGGATCAGAAGTGCCTTTGGAAAACCATCAAAGTTTTTACGCTAATTGAAGTGTCCTTGCTGGATCTGGTTATGTAACATTGGCCTTAGTCAGGTTGTGAATCGGTGGCTGATGTTGTGCGTGTTGGTTCTTTTCTTCATGGATATGTTCATTATCAATGTACTCTGCCTGTCATATCTTGTATATAGTTTATGGCTCTGCTTAGATCATTTGCGTATTGGATTCACGTGTTTTACTTTTTATTACCTCAGGATAGTTTGGGGAGACTACATGACAAAGGAAAGGACGTTCCCAAGGCAACCAAGCTTTTATCTAAACTTTTCCTCAATAAAGTGACCATTCACCCGCCTCAGGTTTGTTCTTTAAATTCTGCATGTTACGGACCTTTTGTCATTTAAACTATGTACTGATACTTTAGTCGCCATTGCAGGATGAAGCACTTCTAGTTAGTTGGAAGCAGCAATTGGAACAAGATGCTGAAACCCTGAAACTGAAAGCAAATCTCAATAATTTAAGAACTGTGAGATATCATAACAACGAAATGTAGTATTTTTCGTAATATAGTCAGAATGCAATGTCCAGTTATCTTTTATGATTCTGAGCATGCTAAATAGCTCTGGACATGGATCTTTTTATTTCTTATTTTTTAGCAGAGTTCCATTGATTTGAACTATATAAGGAACACACTGCTGAAGACACTGTCAGCATTTTGTTCGAATTTACTAGTTTATGCATCTGTAATTCCTTTACAATATTCAAGCATGGCTATGCAGAGACTCACTTTATATTTTGTGGGTGCTTCCAGTACTTCATCTGAATTGCTTCATGTTATTACATATAGGTCCTGAGTCGTCGTGGAATGGAGTGTGATGGACTTGATACTTCGTGCATTAAAGATCAGATACTTACAAATGAGAGTAAGCATTTCTTTTTGGCCCGATGATAAATTTTCTAATTCTTCTATGAAAATTGAGTCTCCAGAATGAGTGAACAAGAATTAATAACGTAGTTTTTTGAAACCTTTAGGCGCAGAGAAGGTAGTTGGATGGGCTTTATGGCATCATTTAACGCGGAACCCTGAAACTGATACAGATGCCAAGCTTGTTTTATCTACTGAGAGGTAATTAGAGTAGCCACTTACATTTTTATGGATGGCTACAAAATTAGTTATTGGAACTAAACTGGTATGACACTTGAGCAGTATCCAGTATGGGATAGGAATACTACAAGCAATCCAGAATGAATCCAAAAGTTTGAAGAAATCTCTCAAGGTGATAGTTGTGTTTCTTGACATCAGAGAAAATTTTTGTTAAAAGCTTTAAGCTTTGTTGGAAAATATTTTTAGAGGTTTACAGATTTAATTTTTCTGCGTTACCTAGGATGTTGTGACAGAGAACGAGTTCGAGAAAAGGCTTCTGGCAGATGTCATTCCTCCCAGTGATATTGGCGTGACATTTGATGATATTGGAGCACTTGAAAGTGTCAAGGATACATTGAAGGAGCTGGTGATGCTTCCTTTACAGAGACCCGAACTTTTCTGCAAGGGTCAATTGACTAAGGTTTTACATCTGAATCTCTTATACCAGTAATTGACATCTCCACATGATGAAGAGTTTTAAGTTATAAGACACCAAGTGTTCATTCGCTATTCTGTGTGTGTTGTTTAATTGTCTTGGTGAACCTCCTTTTCCTTTTCTGCTCATTTGTTACTGTCCCTTCTTTATGAAAGTTATATAGGGGTCTCTCTTGATGTTATTTTCTTAGTCACGTATTATCTTGCTTGAATAGGATGCTTTTCTCCATGCTTGCACCGCCTCCTCCCATCAAAAAATTAATTCCCATGATATGTGATGCTGCTACTTAATTAAAAACTGAGGAATGAGGCCCTGAGTTAATCTTATATATTGGAATGGTCTCTCGATTAAGACGACTGCATGTTTGCTCACGAGAAGTAGTTTAATACAAACAGAAAAAAATTGCTGATATGTCATTAACACTGGGCAGATTTTCTCTTGAGCTTTTAGATGCTAGTTTTCTGGCCTCCTTTGAGGCTTTGAGTTTTTAGTCTGTCTGCTTGCTTTCATGCAACGTGTCTAGAAGTTGTCAATATATTGTTTTGCTCGTAGTTCGCATTTTAGGTGTCCAAAGAACCTCTCAGTTCAAACTTTTTCATTTGCAGCCCTGCAAGGGTATACTTTTATTTGGCCCTCCTGGAACAGGAAAGACCATGCTTGCAAAGGCTGTTGCCACTGAAGCTGGTGCTAACTTCATCAATATATCTATGTCGAGCATTTCTTCAAAGGTAAATTCATAAGAGAGCTTGTCCGATGACTATTATGGGATTCATTTGATGATTTTGTTGTATATATTTTACTTCCACCTTATCCCACACTATTTTTCTTATTGCAGTGGTTTGGAGAGGGTGAGAAGTATGTGAAGGCTGTGTTCTCGCTGGCAAGCAAAATATCTCCTAGTGTTGTATTTGTTGATGAAGTATGCCTACATTACTTGTTTGTATAAATACACTTTTGCATATTTATTTCGGGAAAATTGCACCATTGTTCCCCAAACTTTAAAGAATAAAGTTGGTTCTCGACATTTCATTATAATTGCACAATCACTTTCCAACAATAGAATCTGTCAGAATCTACAATATATTGTCACGTGACCTTCAGAGGAACACGTCGCACATCAAATTTCTAGGAACCAATCCAAGTTGAATAAAACCTAGCTTCATAATGTTATATATACGAGGGACACGAAACAATGTAATAAGATTTGGACGACATTCATCATTGGGGGATTGATTATGCACTATAGTAATAGGTTGAGGACGAATTTGCTACTTTTTAAATGTCGGGGTTCAATTTGCTTCTTGGGTAATAGGTTGAGGACCAATAGGTGCAGTTTTTCCTATTTATTTATTTGAATCTTATACACAAGATTGACTTTGTGAGCTCTTCTTATATCTTAACAGGTTGATAGCATGCTAGGCCGAAGGGAAAGCCCGGGGGAACATGAAGCCATGCGCAAAATGAAAAATGAATTCATGGTGAACTGGGATGGACTGAGAACAAAAGATACAGAACGAGTTTTGGTGCTTGCTGCTACAAACAGGCCATTTGACCTTGACGAGGCTGTAATAAGGCGGCTTCCGCGTAGGTAAAGCAATACTTAGAATTTTTCTGCATTTCTAACTCACTTAAGAAACTTCTATTATTCCTGATGTTGCTTCTATTTTATTATCCCTTAGATTGATGGTCAACTTGCCGGATGCTGCTAATAGAGCAAAGATTTTAAAAGTGATACTAGCAAAGGAGGACTTGTCTCCTGATGTTGATCTGGACTCTGTTGCAAGTATGACCGATGGATATTCTGGAAGCGACCTGAAGGTTGGATTAACAGATTCGTGTTCTGTTGGAGAATCAATTTTTAGTCTTGTCCACACTTTTGAGGATCTATGCTTTCTATAATTCCACTTCTTTTTCCTGTAGAATTTGTGCGTTACGGCTGCACATCGTCCAATCAGAGAACTTTTGGAAAGGGAAAAGAAGGTACATTTCTTATGATTGATGTTGAGATTTACCGCTGCTTAATCTCAAGAGGGTATTAAAAACGTCAAACATCAATTTTGAGGATATATGAAATGAAAATTAGTACATTTATGGCATGTTTGGTAAGCCGGTAAGGTGGTGTACCAAACCATGTTCTTAAGATGATAGTTTGTTTTTGTTTTCATTGATTGCTGACAGGCAACATGAATCATGAATATAGAAGTGACTTTTCTTCTGATCAAATATTGAAGAAAATATCATATTGTCATTGCTTATCTGCGAGAAAAAACCATTTGACTTACATTTTGAGGTAATGATAGGAGCAAGCTGCTGCCCTTGAAGATGGTAAACCTCTGCCAGCTTTGAGTGGGAGTGCTGATATTAGGCCATTGAACATGGATGACTTCAGATTTGCTCATGAGCAAGTGAGTGGAAAATCTCAAGATTTTTTTTTTATTACGTCTTATTTATCATGTTTGGCAAAGCTTGAAAGGATTTTTTTGCCAAACAAGTTCTTCTGAATGTTACTTTTTATCAGGACTTATAATTCAAAAGATCACTGTCGTAAAAGCAAGTCCTTACTTTCCAAATAGTATTTTTTTTTTCCAAGCTTATCGAAATGTGCTCCTGGTTGTCCTTTAAGCTGAACTTTTGAGTTCTCATTTTCCTGTGCTGAGTGCAGGTTTGTGCAAGTGTTTCGTCAGAGTCTATAAACATGACCGAGCTTCTTCAGTGGAATGAACTATATGGCGAAGGAGGCTCTAGACGGAAGAAATCCCTTAGCTATTTCATGTAAAGGTGACGTTCCTCTGTACAAGCATTTCTCTGTCTTCCTCAGCTCCTTGCTGTTATGCTGAAGTTTGAGCTAACTGCTGGGCCATTGGATGTGCTATGAGGTTATCAACTCGTACAATGAAGCATAATTTTTTGATTTATAGATGCATTCCTGTGAATTGGAGATGGTATGGGGTAGTGTAGCCTCCCAAGGGGTAGAGCAAATGAGGCTGCTCCTGCCTTCGTTTTGCTTCCCATCTCTGTTCTGTCAATTAGGAAAGGATCGTGTTCAATTATAAGTTATTTATAGTAAAAATATCGGAGAAAAGAAGTACTTACATTGAAACCCAAACAAGCACCTAATTCAATATATATTTGTTTCTACTTTTTAAATAATTATTGGAACGAATAAGTAGTCAATTCTGGTTTCCTTTAGCTAGGTTCATGGTTGTATGGCTGAATAAATGACTTGCAAAATAACTTAAATTTCTATGGATGAAGTTTTTGGTGTTCTAAAGGACTCTTTGAGCAGCATTTTTGGGTTTCTTCTTGTTATGTAAGGAGACAATTGCAAGTTTCTGGTGATGTTTGGTACGTAATACTGAATACGATAATAAATACGATTTTAGCTGCTATTTCTTCTTTAATATTGATTACTTTATTAATTTTTTAATACGGATCACTTTATTAAACAAGTCAAGAGTCAAAACTGTGTAATGGACTCGGAAAGGGTGAACCCTCCCATCCTCCTTAACCCAAACGACTAAAACAGCCAATTTAGCTTTCTTGTTTAATGTTTAACACGTAATGTATCTGATTTTGGCCATCTTGTTTCGATGTAAATTACCCTTTTTGGTACGCTTAACATGACTGGAGGAGCAAGGAATTCCTGCATAGGGATTCGATTCAAACATCGTACTCATTTCCAAAACGTATTTGAACTTCTTTGGTACGCTCAACATGACTCGAGGAGCAAATAGGTTTTTTTGAGTAGAAATGCGACTCACACAACAAAATCATATTTTTCATCGAATAATTCTCTTCTTTATTAGACAAATGTAATAATTCTCTGCCTTATTAGACAAATATATGTTTCACTGAAAGTTCAATTTCAATGCACTCAATGGGAAAAATATTACACGTAGACGAACTTTCTTAAACTAAAATATAAATATAAATATAAATATAAATATATAATCATGCATGCTCAGTCCATGATGTACCTTTTAGACAAAGTTCTTTCCACCTCTACCTATTTAAATACAATAGTTCAAAAAACAAGTATTTTTCCTTTCACTTTCTCTCCAAACCCTTGTTCCAAGAGAAAGTTGAGTTTAAGCCTAACTGGCGGCACGTGTGAACAGGATCTGATGTGTGCAAATCTTCCATCCTGAATGATGAGAGATGAGTGATCCAAAGTATAAAGTTCATTACACCCAAATCATCATTATTGTGGGCTAATCCTTCGTCAAATAATGATACTTGTACATAATAAAATTACATTATGATTTACATACAAATGATGCATAAAAAAGAGTGATTTTTTTTTTCTCTTTTCATTTGGTTGTAAAAATTCTGACTCTAATCATATTTCAGTACATCATGTATTTGTAAATTATTATGTACATGTAGCACAATCAATCATCGCACTCCTCTACGGCTCTACCGCACCCTCCCACTCCACATCCTATAGTGCCCCTCCCACGTGCTAGTCTTCTACCGTGGGCTTTATATATGGAGAAAAGCTAATTGCTTTTATATAAAATTGCACAAAACTCCATCATATTGCATTAGTAACGAGTTAGTCTTCAAGCTTTACAATTAGTGCTCAATGATGGACAGTATCTAAGCCAATTTTAAATTATCATGTGAATTTTCGAACATCAACCAAGTTAGAAACCAAAACTTAGCTCATGTTTGGTTTTTTATTAAATTCAAAATTTAAGTAAATTTCGATAAAATTTGATGTATTGTTGTACAGTCGAAAAATTGTTAAAACTCATGAGTCTCCATGAAATATATGATTGAAAATAAAATAAAAAAATGAATTTTAAAAAATGAGGATCAAATAGGAGCTTAATTTAAGAGAGTTGAGCGTGCAAGAATCATATAATTGATTTTGTAGAAATGTAAATGATTATGGACTAACTTATATCAGATAATATTTTGGGACCGATACTGTAAAATTCTCCACCTTTTAAAACAAGAGGGCCGACAGCTTGGGCCTACTATCCGTAAAGCCATTTGCCCTTAAACCAAAAAGCCCTCTTAGGGCTCAAATCAAATCACACACTTCTCACGTGCGAGTGAAATTATTGCTAATCCTCCTATCCATCCTCAATCAATTATTAAACAAAAAAAAGTAGTACTTTATAAAAAAGATAGATATCAAAATTAAACTTTTCAATATCTCCCATGAGCAATTGAAAACAAGATTGAATAATATTAAAAGAATTTATAAATCTTGTTCATAGTATTATTCTATCCTGACGAGTATTTCTTGCCAAACACGGTATGATAGTTGAAAATAATAATAATAATTTGACAATGTAAAGATGTTGATGAATGATGATTTGGATTTATATTGCTCAAATATATACTTTAAACAAAAATTTAATGTGCCCCGTTTGGTTTAAATTAAAATTATATTTTTAGTAAATTTTAATAAAAGTTGATAAAATTTGCTGGGAAAAGTTGTGATTCCAATANGTTTGGTTTAAATTAAAATTATATTTTTAGTAAATTTTAATAAAAGTTGATAAAATTTGCTGGGAAAAGTTGTGATTCCAATAATACTTATGGTTAAAATTTAATTGTCAACTTAATAAAAGCAATACTAAACTAGGTTGAGTACAATGTATGGTATAATAACTTTATGAAGTACTAATGTAAGTGATTAAGGAGTGAGGACACAAAGTTTGGAATCATGGGTCTAATGATGCTAAAACAGTATAATCATTTTGCATGGGAGACATGGGAATTTCCGGAAGTGCCCTTGTAATGAGATTCTTATATAAAGCCCACATTGCGCAAGCATAGTCCCTCACATTATTTTCCTCAATGGAAGAACGTCACAAAGAATTGCAGCTACTATCCAGTACTAATCCACACACTGCACCTTCTTCATCACAGGCTTCATCCTGGCCATCCGATTCCTCGACTAAATTACGATCGAGGGATCATATTGATGGTCCATCACTAGACCTTCAATTGTCAATAAGTGTCAGCCCATTCAAGCCACCATCAGATTGTGTTGTAATAAGAAGAGTCAAAGATTACAATGATGCGAAGAAGTTTGACACTAGCAATGTTGAGGCCTTGAAATGGCATGCGGCGGAGCAAATTCGACTGGCGGCGATGGAAAAGGCTTATGCGGAGCGTGTAAGGGAGCTTTCGAGGAGAGAAATGGAGTTGGCCGAGTCTGAATTTGCTCGTGCTCGGGCCCTATGGGAACGAGCACGAGAAGAGGTCGACAAGGCTGAGAAAATGAAGGAAAAGGCCATCGGAAAGATGGATTCAAGATGCTTGGAAATCACTTGCCAATCTTGCAGACAAAAGTTTCTACCTTAAAAAATGCTAACTACACTTTTTGAGTCTATATAGTGAATTAAAGTTTGTTACTCACATGATGAGTTTGGAGTAGTTGATTCCTCTATGACAACTTGGATTTGACATTGCAACTTGTCTGTTTTTAATCATTGTAAATCTGTAAAATGAGAAACTTCGGTTGAATAAATGATCGTGTATTCTCCATATTGTCTTCTTATCTCTTCCTTCTTCGAGCTGAGGTTATGGAAGCAGGAAGTGAGGGTTCATGTCCCATACGCCGGATTGAAGAAAGTCGAGCCCATTTTATCAGTCTAGTTCCCGACTTTCCTCTAGCTGACACCGGCTTGTATCTTCTCAAATGATCATTGTCTTTGACATGATAAACTTTGTAGTTTCCTAATTCTATGTAAGTTTGGATTTGTTCTTACCTATCAAATGTCAGAACGGCATATTCATGTGCTATAAGATTTCCTATATTTTTCCAAAAAAACATGACATGAAAATGGACAAAGGTATTAGAATAAGAACCTATAGTGATCTTTTAAATATGAAACCTATTTCTTTTTGTTCAAGAATTATTTATCATTTTAAATAGTTTTCATGTATTATTTCATAGTGTCAAGGGACGAGACGAAGATAGGATTTTGTGTAGAGAAATATGGATAAAAGAAAGAACAAACTAATTGGAGAAAATTAGAGACCTTGAACATAAATTTATCAGAACTATGTGAAATGTAATCAGAGTTTGTAAATTCTTTACGTTATTCAAAGACTTAGCCGACTCGAAATTTTTTGTAGGTTAAATAACAATGAGAAAATAGTCATTATGCACCCGCTTGCATATCAGACTCGTTACATTTTCTTGATCTTTTTCAAGAACCTGTACCAGAAATGGCACCAAGACCTGAGAGGATCCGATTTATGTGTTGAAGCCTAAACTATTGTTCACTTTAGTCATATGTATAAATCACCACACCTAAGCGTGAGAAAATTTTTAGCTCATCCATGCAGAATGAGACGAGAAGGACATAATTTTCCTGCCCCTTCAATTTCTGGTTCTAAAGCATAAGCATATAAGGGAGCTATATTCGACTTAGGGCGAGACAAACAGAGACAAGATAAGAAATCTAGTGATTATAGTTAACAATCCCGAATTCGAGTTGATTCTGTTCGCATCCGTGGAGTGTTGGCCGACGTCAAATTAAGAACCTTATAGAGGTTAAAAAGGGCAAATGAATCAGAACAAAAAGTAAACAAAATTCATTAAGAAGAAGACAACATGGCTGTATACAATTGTATTCAACTTGTT
>NC_036248.1:5159533-5219783 GCF_002742605.1 Olea europaea var. sylvestris
TCCATTAAGGAAACTATTTATTGGACTAAATTATGTCGTCTGGTAGGCATCCACCAATACTCTGCGAGTAAAATGATATATTTCGCATATTTCTTATTTAATATTGTATAGCCTACCTTACTAGCTTTATATTAAGAGAGCCAAACATAATTTCAAAAGTTGTTCATACTTCTACAATTCATTTCTAAACTGATTTAAAGAAAAAAGCCTAATTACTTTTGAAGTTTAGAAAGTTTTCATATTTTTTGTGGGACTCAAATTCTGACAAATATGAAATGTGGGAAACACCATAACATTGCAGTGGACAACAGTTTGGAATGGACCTTTACTTATTGGCAACAAAAAAGTGAAAATGATAAAGTTTTTTATGATTGATTCGAAATTATTAATTATGAGCTGACATCAAAATGAGTGCTGAAAGGAGTTTAATCAACATTTTCCATTGGGGCATTTCCACAATTTTCAGACAAATGTCACTTGTTGTGGTAGTCGATAATGAGCATTTTGAACTATCGTTTTAACAAAGAATCATTGTCCACTATCTATATATATAGTGAGGAGTATGTCGCGAGATATTTAGAGATTGTCTTGCATCTAATGTAGGTTATAATTTTTCTCTCATCTTTTATTGTGCAGTTATAATATTTTATTCGTTAAATGTCCAATCGAACGTCATGTCACTCTTAAGTCCTTTCTTAGTTTTCTTTTCACTTTCTGCTATCAAAATAGAAGTTAACATCAACCTTAACTTAGTCAAATTGGTGGGGTTCAAACCCATATCAACCAGCTAAAAAGAATACCTCTTTCTCTTTGTTCCTCAGGATCATTAACAATATCCAAAGGACCTATTCAATACAGTTAATTTGCAAAATTAACCATCATATCATAGTATTAAGAATTTTTACCCTTCCAGGAAATCAGTAAATGTAACTTGAATACCTTGCAGGGCAGTAAAATAGACAGTATCGTACTCGACACTATTTAAGAACAAAAGCTAATATCTTCTTCATTGTACACAGTCCTAAGAATCTAGTAATGCATACAAATATGACGGTTAAGCATGTACAAGGCTGTCGCAAGGACATTTACCTTTCTGGTTCAGAATAAAAACAAACCATCTGGTAATCAAGAGTAGGAAGCAACCCATATAAACTTCTCAACATTCATTTAATCTCATATCCTCATAAAGACAAATAAGAGAAATTACTATCTTAGTATATAGTTGTACAAGACAAAATCACATTACCGGCCATTGAAAACAATATGCCAAAACTGATGCATTCAATAGCCTGAAATTTATAAAATCCTAAAACAGTTTCTAACAAAAGCAAAACTTGGGATCTTACACGGCTTATAATAAGAGCAATATTGTGCTTCAAATAACATTACAGATTTACGCAAGGAGCAACACACACATAAGTAAGTCGGGAATCAAACTGCTCGAAATTAGCCAATAACTTAGCTCAATAACCTGAACCTGCAATTCCTTTGTCTCAAACTATGAGCAAAGTTAATTTCTAACACCAACAAAACTCAGAATCTCACATAGCATTTATAATGGCAAGCAGTATTAGATAGGACTGGATAGTATAACTAACAAGATTTTTGTTTCTATTTTTTTTTTTTTCCTTTTGCACTACTGTCCAGCTCTATCCAATCTTCAGTACCAAATGCGCTAGTAGTCTCTTGAATCAGACAGTCCAATACTAGCCAAGAACTTTGCTCAACATATATGTAGGTTCCAGTTGGAAAAGTAATCAGTTGAGATATGTGATTAAAAATCAAATAATGGCCTTGCCAAAAACTATTTCTACAAGCACAACCCATAGGAGTAAATGCAACAGAAACTCTAGGAAAAACATAAATTTAGCTTGGTTCTAAACTTGTCCATGGGGATTTGATGAACACCACTGTTCTTTAAAATTTCATTGTTCAAAAGCACATTGAAGATAATAACAATTTGAACCACTTATGGGAGGACTAGAATTGAATGGTCGAGTTCACTTCAAGGCTGACAGATCAGAGGTCGTGAGTTCGATTCCTGGAAGGCTCTTGGGTGGCAGATATTCTCCTGGAAGGCAGGAGCTCTACTGGAAGGCAAGATGCAAAGATGGAAAACGACTTGCTTGACACTTTGACAGATCAGTTGGGGGGCTCTTGAGCACTGATCAATTTGGGACACAACCTGCGGTTTAACCTGTCTGCAGCTTGATAGGCCAAGGTGTAGACTCTAAGATTTAGTCACTATAAGATGGATACCTTGATATCAAAAAAAAAAAAGAAAAAAAAGAATTGAATGGTCGAGAATCAATTGTTCGGCTATCAAATTCATGCTTTCATCCACCTAAAACATATTATAAATATATGATAATTAACCTGCATGAATAGTATACAAGAAAACATGCGGTCATAAAATAAGACCTATCTCAAAAGACTTGCTTAACTTTTAAAACGATAAAATTGATCATAGTTTTAATGGAGGAGGATAAACTCTCTTTAATATTCCCACTTTCAAGCATGTAAGGATTATTGAAAATGATAAAGTTACCAAAATATGTAAAAAAGAATTGCACAATCTAGCCCGTCAGATATGCAGAGTGGGCTCCTTATTGAGCGTGATTATAGGGATTGAGAAGATTATCTAGGGATTTAGCTATAATTGTGAAATTATTCCCTTTATCAATTATTTTTACCCTAGATTAATTTATTTCCATGCATAGCAAGATATGGATGTAATATATACACCATTGTATTGCGTATTGAATTAATAAGAATTACTTCATTTCATAGGAAACTTAACATGGTATCAGAGTGGGTTCGATCTTGAAGAAATCGATCGTTGAATTCCGTTTTTGACGGCAGCCTTGGACTGTTGCCGGGCCAAACCATTTTCTTTCTTTTTCATTTTAACCAAACTTTTCTTCTCTAACTACCTATCAACTACAACAACATAAGATTCAGCCAAAGTTTTTACAACCAAAATTTTACGACGATGTACTGGGTCTCCCGAAAAAAAAAGGCTAGTGCAATGGACCAGAAGCCTATGGTGTTCTTTTCGCTGAGACGAGACGGTGGGAGATGGAGGCGGTCCAATTTGGGGCTTCTATGTTTGGAGCTCAATGGGTATTTAATTGGGCTGTGTGATGTGAGCTCTTGGGCTGAAGATTGTGATAGTGGGCTGAAGTTTGGGTAATCTTGTCACTGTTGCATATTGTTGGGCTTTCCATTTGTTACATCCTCTTGGGCAACTGAAATTTTTAGCCCATGCCAAAATGGGTTCGTTCCAATTTTTATTTTTTAAAATTGTTTTTAAAAAAAAAAAAAGGAACAAAATTGGAGGGTCGGTCCTTGATTTTTACCGCCTCTCCCCTTGTCCCTTTTCAAAAATTTGGGGTTTTCTTTAAAACAAAAATTTGGAGGGTCAGTATTCTGAATTTTACCGGCTCTCCCGTGTCCCTTAAACAAACCAGGGATTTCCTTACATGTGCCCCTTAAACAAACTAGGGGTTTTCAAAAACAAAAAAAAAAAAAAACAAAAATTTTGGAGGGTCGGTATCTTGAATTTTACCGGCTCTCCCGTGCCCCTTAAACAAACTAGGGGTTTTCTGCCTCTTAAATAAACTAAAGGTTTTTAAAAATAAAATTCTTGGACGGTCGGTATCTTGATTTTTATCGATTCTCCCGTGCCCCTTAAACAATCTAAGGGTTTTCTTATGTTTAAACAAACAAAAAAAATAAAAAATAAAAATTGAAAGTTGGGCATTCTACATCAATTTGGAGGATATTTTCCCAAGATCTCGGCAAGGATTATTTTCGTCATTTCTCTGCAAGTTGGGCATTACGGATCTCCATGCTCCAACTTAAGGGGGAGTATTGAGCGTGATTATAGGGATTGAGAAGATTATTTAGGGATTTAGCTATAATTGTGAAATTATTCCCTTTATCAATTATTTTTACCCTAGATTAATTTATTTCCATGCATAGAAAGATATGGATGTAATATATACACCATTGTATTGCGTATTGAATTAATAAGAATTACTTCATTCCATAGGAAACTTAACACTCCTAACTTTTAAAATTGTGCTTTTACCACCAAAATCAGATCACACTTAGAAAAGAAGATAAGAAAAATAAAATTGCCAATCCTTTTAAGACCAAACCATTCCTGAAACCACGTAAATGATTATAGTAATCGATGATGATTATTATTCAAATGTCTAAGTGTGTTATTCAAGTTCTAAAATACCAGCAGGGCTATAGAACTTTTGTGGTACATTACAATTCATTGCTTTGGAACTATGGAAAAAGGGAGTACAATCAATGTGACTATTTAAAAAGGCTTAATCAGGCACTGAGAAATTTTATCCCAGTGAAGTGAAGCATAAGCCTTATGACAAACCAATAACAGAATTCACAATATTGTACAAATAAAAAAAACATGCTCATAAGGTAGTGAGTAAACCATTATTGTTAAGCCCTTGGTATGGAACTTCCGGAACTCCGATGGCATTGCCAGTCCCACTTGAAGGAGGTAAGAGGTTGCCCTAACTTGTTGGTCATGTCAAATACACTCAATAAGACTCGATGCCCTTCGATGTGAGAAGTTCTCTCATTGTATAGAATCAAAATCACCGCTAAATATAGTAGCAATCAATTACAATATGGACATTAAGCCGTAATTTTCGACGAATAAACTTATTAACATCCCCCTCAAATTGATGTTTTTAATGGTCAATGCACCGGCCAAAAATTCAACAATATATTGCTAACCAAGATGTTGCAATTGAAAGAAATCGCATAGAGCAGTCTACGCCAAAAATTCAAAGATAATACTCCTCTGAGAATCTAAAACTACGGCTCATCATTTGAAAGCCAAAACCACAACAAGAAACATTTTCACAACTACCAAGAAAATCCATTTTGTATCCATACCCTTCTTAAGACAACTTCCCACATTTTCCCCACCATTCGCACCCATTGACTCTGGAGTTAAAAGCCAAAATTTAGAGTAAAGTATCTCAGAATTATGCCGTCCCCAAAACAAAATTCAATAATCAGGAAATTATGGTAATAATGAAGGCGCAACCCAAATCTCTAAGCTCCTAGAATTTTAAAGAGGAAGTTACAAAAAACCAGGTGTTTAAAAAACACAATTCTAAAACTAGATTTAAAGTTTATTAATGCATTAATCAGGTTTCCATCAAAAATTAAACCCCCCACATATTAAAACCCTAATTCATTTTATTAAAACCCCAATCGCCCCCAACCCCACATTCCCAAGACCTGTAATTATTTCGGTACTTCCCCTTCCCTCCCTCTATACCCCCTTCCCTCTCTCTTCTTGTTTACTACCAGATCACAATCGGAGGGGATGCCGCACTGAAGACGCCAGTCGATGGCAACTGCAGCATGACGTCGGCATTCGACGATCTCCTTTGTTCCTTCGGCGCCTTTGTGCATTCGACTGCAGCATAACAACATATTACGGTGACTTTGCTTGAAGATCGCCTTTGTGCCTTCGAATCTGAGCGTTGTAGTGGCAATCTGAGTGATGTTTTTTGTGGTGTTAGTGGTGGTTGGACTGTGGAGGCGGCGGCGACGCCAGTGGTGGTGTAGTAGTTCGATCTGCAATTTTTATAGTGACTTTGCTCAAAGATCGCCTTTGTGCCTTCGAATCTGAGCGTTGCAGTGGCGATCTGAGTGTTTTTTTTGTGGTGTTAGTGGTGGTTTGACTGTGGAGGCAGCGGCGGCGCCAGTGGTGGTGTAGTAGTTCGATCTGCAATTTTTATAGTGACTTTGCTCAAAGATCGCCTTTGTGCCTTCGAATCTGAGCGTTGCAGTGGCGATCTGAGTGTTTTTTTTGTGGTGTTAGTGGTGGTTTGACTGTGGAGGTGGTGCTAGTGATGGTGTAGTGGTTCGATCTGCCATTTTGGGGATGGGGGGTTTTTGGTTTTTCGATCTGGTGGTGGTTTTCGTTGGAGGTGCAGGTGGGGTGGTGGTGGTGGCGATCGACGATGGTGATAGTAGTGCAGTGGATCTAGACATGATACAGGCGGTGGTAGGCAAGTTTGGTGACTGGCTCATGTGATTTGTTTATGGCGGTATGTGCGGTGGTGTTACTGGTGCGGTATGGTGGTGGTGGTGTTTGCGGCGCGGCAGCGGTGGTGACTGTTGTGACCTCGAAATAATTGATCTGTAACCACGAAATAATATGTGACCAATTAATCGATGATATGTGATCAGTAAATAAATTTGTGACCAAGAATTATGAATTTGTGACTATTAATCGTATAATTGTGACTTTGTTATATTTAACTAATAAATATTTTTAATTAATTATACCAAAATCTGAATTTTGCATTTTTAAACTTTGGACCTGATTTGTGAATTGGTACAAACAATATATTTGAGTTATGAGCTTTTCCCAATTTTAAATAAGGCAGCCCAAAATAACAAGTCCAAAAGGCCTTTAATCCAAATATATATTTACACAGTCCAAAGTAGTCCAAACAAAATAGTAGGCACAAAAAGCCCAAAATACCTTAAATCCAGAAATATTCTTCCAGAGTAAACCCAATACAACCGTCATGATTCACGAGTGCAGTTCCACCACCAAAAGAAGAATCCAAAAAATGCCAAGACAACCAGCAAAGGTGCAGAGTTTCACCACTAGAAGGAGAAGTCAGAATCGATAAATGAAATCAGCAGAGTTGCAAACGACCATACAAGAAGCAATTGTGGTCAGCTAAGAATAATTATCAAAAAATTCCCTGAAGTCCTATTGTACACAACAACCCCTACTTCAAGTTCAACCCCACCACTTCCAACTCTGCCTGCAATTTGCCCATGAGATTTTGAGGAGAGCAGTGGGTGTAATGGCCCACTGCGCCAAAAGAACCTATACTAATTAATCTCTTTGGAAGCAGCACTTTTTTGCTCTTTCTTTTGCCATCCAACACCTATAGATAACGCTTGACCTAAGATAAGTTCTATATTGCCATTTGTTGTCTCTGAGTGTTAACGAGTCCAGGTATTTGAAAGATTAATTGAACCATCTCTTAAAGACATGCCCATAGTTGCAGTAGAGCGAAGAGACAACTGGCAAGAAGTTTGAACTCCGACAGTTAAGAATAAGGTTGGAAAATAGCAAAAAATCTTGACAGATAAATTATCTATTTGTTTAGCCTTCTTCACCCCATCGAATTTGGTTGAACCCATTTGCCTTAGTTTGTGCTGCACAACTTATTCATTAGGAGGAGACAAAGAAACCCTAGCTTTGCAGCCCAAAAATTCGACACAGTATGCATCAAATGAACTGAAAATTGATGTCAACATTACTGCTTGACTTCAAGAATTGCACTCCAAAAAAAAATATATAATAATAAAAAAATAAAAAAATCGAGAAGTTTTGTAGATGACTTGATTGCGTAAAATTTTAATCAAAATCTGCACTAACCTATAATTTAAATATGAAAAAAAACAATCTATCTATATATAATACAATTATATCTATCTATATATAAACGTTAAACTGTAATCTTCGACGATCTTGGTAAACTTATAACCTCAGAGTTGGAATTCTGCCTGGGGTATGTGCCTGTGACCAGGTGGTATGAGGAGGAACAAGTTGTCACCAAAAAAAATAACTGTATGATGATTTGTGTGACAGTTTCTATTTTGAGAATAACTTAATGGTTGATGAAAACACACATTTTTCACACGTGCAGTCACTGAGTTAGTGAGCTCATTCTCACCTACCAGGTAAAGATGACGATGTAGCAAGCTTGATCTTGTGATCCCTTGCTGCTAGCTTCTTGTGGACCTCCTATTCTAATTTCACAGCTCACCCATTTAAACGATCTACTCTTACTTTTTTTTTTTATCTTCTTCCTCTTCTTCTAATTTTCATTTTTACATCTCTTCTTTCTTTAAGCTTTAGTATTAAATTTTAATTTTTCTCCCTTTTTTCTTATCTCTGTTTCTTGCTGATATTCTCTCCTTTTCTTGTGTCTTTCTTTCTGCTTCAATGGAGAAGAGATCTTTAGGACTTTTAAAGCTCCACAATCCAACCACCTTTTTCCTTCTTGTATTGCCTCTTCATCAATTTCCTTGAATTAGATAGCATGGAGGTGTGAAACAAATGGCCTCATATGTGACCTCACAAATTAATGTTCAACATGCATAAGTGTGACATGATGCACATGAACCAGTTGATGAATGAATTTGACTTACAGCTGAGAAACCAAAGATTGAGGCGACTGGCAAGAACGGAGGTATCTAAGTATTTTCAGTTGCATTAGATAAAGTATAAAAGGAGTTGGTCTCTAAACAGCAAAGATTGTAAGAATGGATTATATATGAAAGCCAAACACATGATAAAAGATGTTTAGGATCATTGACAGACTAAAAGCATTCCCAAGAAAAAGAAAACGAAAAAATACATGTATAACATAAGAAATAAGGGGTGGTCCGTTACTACTGTTGACCTTGTGAATTGGACCTCCTACGTGGCCAACCGATAGCTACTCCTCGTGATCCTCCCTGCGAACAATCAACACACGGTTAGACGCACACGGCCAAAACTAGTTGGGGTGGTGGCGGCCGCATACACTCCGATGATCAAATTAGTATTCGGTGATCGGAGCAGTGCTCGAGTTGTGCAAGAGAGTGGGGAGGAGATTAAATATATTTTCTTGTTATGGAGATCTAAGTCGCAAGAGTTTCATTACCTCTGCCTCTTGTCAAACCTTGGGTATTAATAGATGAGGAGAGCCGTTGGATGTGGGGCACGTGTATACATTTGATAGTGTGAAGCGTCTTCTCATAGGCGTCAATCAGCCGCGTCTATAGAGTGGACGAATAATAACTTCTCCTGAGTTGAGTTAACATAAAGTTGATAAGTCATATCAACTAGACCCTTGGAGACGTCAAATCAATTGAACCTTGGGGACAGAGAGGATCTTGACATAGATCTCTTTCTGAAAGTGGCTGCGAAAGGAGAACCTTGGAGTGCATTGCGCTTCGATCGGTTCGATAGGATTGTTTCCGTGGGAGGAGTCACTTCGAAAACACTTCGGGTTGGTAGTGGACACCCCATATGGTATAGTGGTGAAATTTTCGGTGGGAGGAATCACTTCAAAAACACTTCGGGTTAGTGGTGGACACCTCTTATGGTGCAATGGTGAAATTTTCGAAGTGGTTTCGATAGGGCGTAACAGTGGTCCTCCCAAGTTCAAGCATGAATATTTATATCATGGTGAACTTGTTTTCCCGATCGAGTATGCCTGCCTTGGTTTGTGATAGAGAACTAGCATGGAAGGGCGAAGTGTGTAGATGGCCCGAAAGCTTATGGGTCGATTTTTGTGTTCATTTGTACCGATGCGCTGACCCACAGGACGACGCTTTGGGGGGATAAATCTTTGTAAAGCTTAGGGAGAATGCAGCTACCGAGGCGATGATCTACAGGGGACTCCGCGTCAGGTGCGTCTAAACTTTGTAAAGCTGTGTGGGGAGCTTATCTGCCACTGATGCGCTGACCCTTAGGGGGACAACGCGTTGTGAGATGGCTAAGTCTTTGTAAAGATTAGGAGAAACGCAGCTACTGAGGTGATGACCCACAGGGGACTCCGTATTAGGTGCGTCTAAGTTTTGTAAAGCTGAGTGGGGAGCTTATCTGCTACCGATGCCCTGACCCTTAGGGGACGACGCGTTGTGAGATGGCTAAATCTTTGTAAAGCTTAGGAGGAACGCAACTACTAAGACGATGACCCACAGGGGACTTCACATCAGGTGCGTCTAATCTTTATAAAGCTGGGTGAGGAGCTCATCTGCCACCGATGCGCTGACCCGTAGGGGACGACGCGTTGTGAGATGGCTAAATATTTTTAAAGCTTAGGAGGAACACAGTTATCGAGGTGATGACCCACAGGGGACTCCACGTCAGGTGTGTCTAAACTTTGTAAAGTCGAGTGTGGAGCTCATCTACTACTGATGCGCTGACCCTTAGGGGACGACGCGTTGTGAGATGGCTAAATCTTTGTGAAGCTTAGGAGGAACGCAGCTATCGAGGCGATGACCCACAGGGGACTCCGCGTCAGGTGCATCTAAACTTTGTAAAGCTGATGATTTCGATCTGAGGTGAACATTCCTGACATCAAATGATTTGACAGCTGTCGCGTATTTCCAAGGCGACAGTTGGGTGCGATGCCCATTCCCAAAAAAGGCTGCTGCAGCTACTTATTGTAGATAGCTGATGGTGATCGAGGCGACGTGTTTTATGCAAGCATGAGGGTCACAACTTGATCTTGGGCGTAGATCAAATCTGGCGTTTCATATTAACGGCTCAGATTTATGATACGATGGACGGCCTAGATTGATTGTGTTTGAATTCAGCGATGGAGATCGGCTGGGACGCTCTATAAAAGGCGGACTTGAGCATTTTGAGAGTTTTTCACTTTTGCAAAATTAGAAAATCCATTTCCTCTCAAGATTCTTGCATTTTTTGGCATTGTACAACCATTCTCCAGCCACATTTCCAGTTTCCGACGATATCACGTTGGGTGTTGATCTTTTCCGACCGTAGGTCCCTCAGTTTCTTGAGTTCTAGTAAGTATTTTCCAAGTTTTTTTCACATTTTTGTATTCTGCAATGGCTTCGAATGGTAGTAGGGCTTTGGGAAGGGATTTGGATGTGGATGAGCCTATTTTGATGACACCCACCGAGGTCATCGAGGCAATATTGGGGGAAGAATATTTGGAGAAGGCCTGACAGCCCGGTAGATACATTAGAACACTGAGAGGGCTTCGGATTACCCGTTGAAATTGAAGAAGGTCGATCTGGATAGACTTAGGGCTGAATATAGGATACCTACTAGTCTAGAACTGATATTACCGGAGCCTGATGAGAGGGCCTGCTATCCGAGGCCGAGGCGTGTGGCCGTGAGTGAGGCACTTTTTAGAGCTGGACTTAGGCTTTCCTTCCATCCCTTCTTTAGGCTAGTGCTGAGGTCGTGGGGTCCTGGATGTTATAGAAAGAGGAGTCGCTAGGGGTGGAGATGCCTTTCTCAATTTCTCAGACCCTATACATCCCTAAGGTAACAGCTGGGGGGGGACAAGACTATGGGGTGGCATTATCTAACCTCAAGGGGTTCCCATACTCCATTTGTGCTTAATTTGTCGAGCTCCATTAAAGAATGGAAGAGCTTGTGGTACTAGCCTGTCGAGAGATGGGACATAATGGAGGGATACCCCCTGGCGCCTCTTACGATCCCCACGAAGTATTCCACACCTAGTGAGTATTGTTGCCTTGCAATTTTGGTTATTTTTCTTCGATTCAGATCCTAACCATTCTTTGCTTTTGTTTTTGAAGGCGCCCTTCCTTGGTGTGAGATATCAGCAGACGACTTCGGCATAATTTGCATTGTCTACCGGCTGTCCCCGAAGAAGAGGTCATATCACGAGCTGATCCGGAAGAACATTCATTTCCTAACACACGATCTGATGGCTTCCCAAGGTAGATTTACAAAGTGGAAATATCGCATGGGTTTTTTGACCTTTTGATGCTTGTAATAATTTCTTTGTTCCCTTGCAGATAACTTCAACAAGAAGAGGCCGCTGAGGCCCGACTTCAAGATAATTTAGAAGATGATGGAGGCGAGGGCCTTGAAGACCTCTTCATCTGCCTACAAGAAGCAGATGAAGGATCTGGCTGACACCAGTAAGAGGCTTCAGCCTTCGACGAATGAGGAGGTCGAAGAAGACCTTGCGGCGAATCTGCTAAGGAAGGACAAGAAGGCCGCGAGCCCTTCAAAGGGGCCCACTGTGGCGAGGCCACTCCCAGCCCTGAGGCAGACAACAATCCCAACCAGGGTGGCCCTAAGGGAGAAGGTCTTTGAACCCTCCGTGGCTATCCCAGCCGCCTCTGCTGCCCCGGTTAAAGCTCCACTTTCAGTCGCTCCCATATCTCAAGTGCCGGGGCAGCCAAGGAGAAAAAGGGCTCGACCTACAAAAGAGGTTGAATTTTTGGGCGTGTACATCGAAGAGCCTGTCAAAGAAGTGCTGGAGGCTCTATCTCCTAAGACAACAGCAGTGGCAGTGGTCCATAACAAGTACTGGACCGAGGAGTGTTAGGAACACACTGCCTCGTTCACTGTCGAAGACCTCGTGGCAGCCAACAGTGCATGCATAGCTAGGGCCCTCAGCACAAGTGTTCAACTGAAGGGCCTGATCAAAGATTTGAGGGCCAAAAATATTGACCTGGCCAAGTGCCTCGAGGAGGCAATGCAGTATGGGGATGAGGTTTGGGCTTCCCGGGAGAAGGCCTTTGAGGCGAAGTTGGCGAAGCAGGAGGCAGAGGGTCAGCTGATGAGGGTCAATGCCGATGTTGAAAGGCTGAAGAAAGAGCTGCATGAAATTGAGTGTTAGGTGGCTGCTCTGACGAGGCGAATTGATCACGCCAACGAGCACCACCGCTTGGCTACTTCTACTCTGGAGGACCCCAACAAGGAAAAGGCTGAGCTGAAGCAGCAGACGGAGGCCCAGGCTGAAGAAATTACTTTCTTGAAGGGGGAGCTGAAGTAGGCAAGGGAGGTGGCTGTGCAGAATTTCATTGATCACTTCAAGGAGCACCCCCTGTACGACGACTTCTCCAACTACTGGGCCTCATAGAGTGCCCAATGACTATTGGGTCAACTGAAGGAAGTCCACTCCACTTTGGACATATCTTCTTCGGAGGCAGAGTTCGGTGGGCCTACTGGAGGCGGCCCAACAGGTTTGCCGAGGAAGCTCCAGAGGCCCATCCCAGAGGAAGAATCGATGGTCAAGGAGGAAGACGCCCCAGTAGAGTAGGGCTATTTTTGTAATGGCTTTGGCCTCCCTTTTTGTAACTTGATTTAAAATGAATGGAATGAAAATTTTCCTTTTAAGTATTAGTGTTTCCTCATTTTTCTTGTGTTGAACTGTTTATACTGGAGTAAATGAATGATAAGCACTTAAGCAAACATTAAGCACCACTTACAAATAACCAGTCGATAAAAGGGGATTGGATCAATAACATATTGAAGAACCGAGGCAACAACTCATTAACTGATGTGACACAAAGAACTGAAGTATCATTACTTAAGAAGTTACATCGTCCTTCACTAAGGCAATTTCAGCACTTAGTAAGATCGGGAAGTTACAAATGAGATTAGATCATGACAAACACTTATTAGACAACATGGAGATCGGATCTGAACATACGTTCATCATTGATATTACTTCCTCAAGTGTTCGATGTTTCATTGATGAGGCACTACTCTCTCTGTCATGTCTTCAATTTCAAAAGTACCAAGTTGGGATTCCTTATAGATGCGATAAGGACCTTCTCAATTTGGTCCAAACACTCCGGCCCCAGTTGGCTTTGACTATTGGAAAACCCTTCTAAGGACGAGGTCCCCCAACCGAAGAGTTCGATTTCTGACCTTAGAGTTGTAATAACGGGTCATCTTTCTTTGATACTTAGCAAGTTTCACTTGGGAGGTATTCCTCCTTTCTTCAAGGAGGTGCAGTTCGCTCATTCAAGCTTCATCGTTTTCGATCTCATTGAAGTGTATCTGACGATGCGATGGGACTCCTACCTTGACGGGGCTCATGGCTTCGGCTCCATAGGTTATTGAGAAGGGTGTCTCCCCTGTCGTGGTTCGGCTAGTTGTACAGATGGCCCAAAGGACGTGGGAAAGCTCATCGACCCACATCCCTTTCGAGGCATCAAGCTTCCTTTTCAGGGTATGTTTGATGGTTTTGTTCACTGTCTCAACTTGCCCATTTGCTAGGCGATGATGAGTTGTTGAGAAATCTTTCTTTATCCTCAGTTCATTGCATAAGTCTCGCATCTTCTTGTTGTCGAACTGTCTCTCGTTGTCGGACACTAAGGGATGGGGAATGTCAAACCTGCAAATGATGTTCTTCCAGACGAATTTTGTAGTATTTGCCTTGGTGATCTTAGCAAGAGGTTTAGCCTCGACCCACTTGGTGAAGTAGTCAATGGAGACAATGGCAAAAGTCATGCTTCCTCTTTCTTTTGGGAGTGGACCAATGATGTTGATGCCCCATTTGGCGAATGACCACAAACTGGTGACTACGGAGAGGCTCTGAGAAGGTCATCTTTGAATATTTGAGAAGTGCTGGCACTTATCACATTTCTGAACGAATTGGCAAGCATCACTTTTCAGGGTTGGCCAGAAGTAGCCTTGTTGGAGTACTTTGTGTGCCATAGCCATTCCTCCTGAGTGATTTTCGCAGATTTCCTCGTGGATCTCCCCGAGTATACACTGGCTTCTTCCTCTCCTACACATCGGAGAAGTGGTGAGGCAAAGCCTCTTTTGTAGAGGACATCCTTTTGTAGGATGAAGTGCGCAACCCTCCTTTTTAACTTTCTCGCCTCGCTTCTCGAAGTTGGTAATGATTGATCCTTGAGATAGGCCATGATGGGCTGCATCCATAGTGGGATACTTTCTATCCATAACAACTCTTCACCTCCGGAGATGAAGGGCTTCGATAAGCGTTCAATGGGGACAATCTTTAGTAGCTCCGAATCTTTATTGCTGGACAATTTTGACAGGGCGTCTGCAAGAGTGTTCTCGAGGTGTGGGACTTGAATCAGTTCGAACCTCTCGAAATGAGGGACTAGGTCCAGGACCAATTTTAAATATGCAGCCATGCTACTGTCTTTAGCGGCAAAGTTCCCATTGACCTGACTCACCACAAGTTGAGAGTTGCTGCTTGCCAGGAGCCTTCTGACCTGCATTTCTTTCGTAAGACTAAGGCCTGCTAGAAGGGCCTCATATTTGACAGCGTTGTTCGAGGCTTTGAAGTCGAACCTTACTGCGCAATTTAGCTTGTGGCCTTCCGAGCTTTCCAAGACGATCCTAGCTCCTAAGCCAGTTTCTCCTGAACATCCATCCACGAACAGGTTCCATTTTGGGGACTCGACTGGTTTAATTGCCGCCTCCATTTCTGGGGTTATGGCAAATTCAGCTACAAAATCTGCAAGAGCTTGTCCTTTGATGACATGTCTGAGTTGGAACAATAGATCGAAATAACTTAGCTCGATTACCCATTTTAGCAAGCGGCCCGAAGCTTCAGTTCTCTGTAGCATCTGCTTTAATGGGAAGTTGGTAAGAACCTCAATTGAATGAGCCTGGAAGTACGGCCTCAGTTTTCTTGACGCCGTGATGAGGGCGAGTGCCAGTTTTTCTATGTCCGGGTAGTGAGTTTCTGCTGAGAGTAGTGCTTTGCTGACATAGTATACCGATAATTGGTGCTCGTTTTCTTCTCTGACTATGACTGCGCTGACGGCCTCGTTCGAGACTGCCAAGTATAGCAGTAGTGATTCCTGTGGTTTAGGTTTGGATAACAGAGGTGCCTCTCCTAAGTGTTTCTTCAGTGCTTGGAAGGCTTCCTCCCACTCATCGGTCCATTGGAATTTCTTTTCTTGCTTCAACACTTTGAAGAAGGTTAGGCTCTTATCAGTGGCTCTGGAGATGAAGCGACTGAGCGTAGCTATCCGACCATTGAGGCTCTGGACCTCCTTTGGCTTTTGAGGTGACCTCATTTCCAGTAAGGCCCTAATCTTTACCGGATTTGCTTCGACTCCCCTTTGGTTCACAATGTATCCCAAAAACTAACCCGAAGCCACGCCGAATGTGCATTTGAGGGGGTTCAACTTCATTTTATATTTTCTAAGAATATGAAAGGTTTGGTCAAGGTGACTTACGTGTTCATTCACCTGGAGGCTTTTAACTAGCATGTCGTCCACGTAGACTTCTATGGTTTTTCCAATAAGTTCGACAAACATCATGTTGATCAGCCTCTGATATGCAGCTTCGGTATTTTTCAATCCGAAGGGCATAACTTTGTAGCACTACAGTCCTCTGTCTGTGATGAACGCTGTGGCCTCTTCATCAGGTCGGAACATGGGTATCTGGTTGTACCTTGAGTACCTATCCATGAAGCTCAAAAGTTCATGTCCAGCAGTGGAATCCATAAGTTGGTCTATCCTTAGCAGTGGGAAGCTATCTTTAAGGCATGCTTTGTTTAAGTTCGTGAAGTCTACGCAAACCCTCCATTTCCCACTGGGCTTCTTCACAAGGATCGGGTTGGATATCTACTTCGGATATATAGCTTCTCTGATGAAGCCACTGCGGCTAAGCTTATTGACTTTATCTTTCAGCACCTCATACCGCTTCAGGTTGAGTGCTCGTCTTTTCTGTCGATGTGGAACACAGGATGAGTTGATGTTAAGGCGATGACAACTGATCCTTGGGTCTATTCCCACCATGTCTTCGTGCTTCCAAGCGAAGACATCCATGTTCCTTTTCAGAAAGCTTATCATTTGTTTTTTTGCTTCGGGGGATAGCGTCTTTCCAATTCGCAAAACCTGATTGGAGTCCTCTGGATTGATGAAGAAAGTTTCAAGTTCTTCCATTGGGGTCACATTAGGTTCTGAGTCAGTTATTCGGGGGTCTAACTCATCAAGAGGGTGCCCTTCTTCAGGGGCCTCTTCCATGTCGACGTCTTTATCTTGTTCGGAGGTATGCCTTGGTTCAGAGGCGTCGAGCATTTCGACGTCCAGGTCGGCTTCGTTCGCAGCCTCCCCTATGATCACGTTAACAGTACGGGGCTTTGATTTTCGCAAAGAGTTCAGGTAACATGCTCTGGAGCCCATCTGGTCGCCTCGGACCGTAGCAATTCCATGCTCAGTTGGGAACTTCGTACACAGGTAATGGATGGAGGTGACAGCCCAATGATCTTTCAAGGCGGGTCTATCCAATACTTCATGGTAGGCTGATCTGTGGTCTACTACCAAGAATTCCATGAAATGTTGGGCCACTAGAAGAGCTGAACCCATCTCGACGAGCAGATTAATTTGTCCTAGTGGGACGATGCTGTCTCCAGTAAATCCAAATAGTGGGTCGGTAATGGGGATTAATCCATGTTCAATTTGTATTTTATCGAAGGTAGAGCCGAATAGTATATTCATCGAGCTGCCATTGTCGACAAGCGTGCATTTGAGTAAGTTTCTTACTACTACAGCTCTTACTACCAATGTGTCACAATGGGGGTGGTGAACTCCTTGTGCATCTTCTTCGGAGAAGGTAATCGAGGCCATCATGTTGGCTTTTTGGGACTGGTTGACGATGTACGTGAGCATTGGTGAATCCTTTGCTTCCCTTGTGTAGTTTCTTCGGGCATTCCTAGTGTTGCCATCGATGTGAGGTCTCCAACGATCGTGTCAATTTCCTTGATGATTTGACCTCTAGAAAATGGGGCCTAATCTCTCTGTCCGGACTCTCCTCTTCTCCGAGGTGATTGATCTCTATGTCTCTTCTCACCCCTGTTCGGGGAGGCAGATCTGCGAGGTTGTTCGTCCCTCCTGAAGAGATGTGGGTTATTCCGATCTGAGCATCTAGGAGCGTCTCTGCATTCCCTGGTGCCGTGTCCATAGAGTTGGTGGAAGGTGCAGAACCTTGCCCCTTCTAAGGGTCTGCTTTACATCTTCTTCTTCTTTCGATTACTGTCAGTATCCCTAGATCGTCCCACCTCGGCAGGGGCATTCTCGCATGCCAATACCAATACTGCATTTAATGTGGCAGAAGCTAGTGCGTATTCGGACGTGGGAGCTATTGTATGCCCTGCCTGGGTCCATTGCTGGGTGACAAGGTGCACTGCGGGTCCTCGACCTACCTGCCTCTGAGGTGGAGGGAGTCCCCGCATGGCACGGTTTGGGTGATCAATTATCTCTTCACTGACGACTTCAACTCTCATCATTTCCACTAGTTCGTCATAAGTGGTAGGATTCTTGCTGCGTACATCCCTCCAAAACAAAGTGTTCATGTTGAGGCCGCCTTTCAAGGCCAAAAGGGCTTCTCTGTCAGTGACCTGTTCGTAATAGGTGATCTCATCTGTAAAGCTGGCGAGGTAGCTTTTCAGCGTTTCTCCAGGTGCTTGTCTCATATCCTACAAGCGTTGCACTAGGGCCTCTTCTTCTCTACGTGAGAGGTACTGGTTCAAAAAGACCTTTTTCAACTTTGGCCAACTCCAAATGCTCGGGGGGCAGCCTGCTGTACCACACTTCGACGGCTCCGGCCAGGGTTAGGTGGAAGGCTCTGCATTTCAAAGCAGGCGAGGTTCCCCTGAGACTCGTCTGTGTCATGTACTTCGTGATGTGCTTTTCTGGGTCCCATTTTCCTTCATACTTGGGGATTTCAGGGAACACGAAATTCGCAGGCATTGGAGAGATTTAGATCTCCCTTGAGAATGGGATATTATCATCATCATCATCATCAACAATCTCGTAAGATCGACACGGCCCTTCGGAGTCCCCATCATCTTGCATGTTTAGGGGAGGTGAACGTGCTCCTCCTCGGCTATCCCAATCAACTAAGTTCCTTCTCTCCTTTCTATTTCTAGGTGGAAAGGATACTTGTTCTTGCTCTTCCCTTGTCGAACTGATCTTTCCACTGAGTGAACCCTATTACTAGGGTCTCGCCTTATCCGGTCAAAGACAATGACTGACCTTTGTGCTTCATATTCTGGTGGGAAGTTATCCCAATTGCGGTTCTGCTAGCTGGCTCTCTTGCACATAGGATATGACTTCCGTACCCACTTCTCTCTCGAGGGGGGTTCTCTGTGCTGGCTCATATGGCCTCGGGAACGAGATGCAGGGACTTCATGAGCTGGGTAAGATCCTTGGGGCATTTGGGCGCCCTAATGAACTTGGGCTCGCATGAAGAACTCATGTATCGCCATATTCTGAGCTGTAATCTCTCTCATGCCCGTAGCTATTTGGGTCATTCCTTCAGTGAGCATGGCCGTTCTTTCACCTCGACGATGCCGGTGATGGGGTCTTTGGTGAGTGACATTGTTTCGGAGCACCTCTTCTTCAGAGGCGTCTATCCTGGGGTTTGCGTCCTCATTGCTGAAATTCATCTTATCTACTCCTTTTTCAAAGGTGATAAAAATCTGGATTGTAATTCGACTTTGTTCTTTTTCAAGAACGTGCTCTTTTTAGAATAAGTCAATGGCTTTCCAGTAGCTTTTTCGATGGAGAATGTAGAACTTTGGGTGGGAAGTTTTCCACAGACGGCACCAATCTGTTGATCTCATAAATTGGACCTCCTATGTGGCCAACCGATAGCTACTCCACGTGATCCTCCCTGCGCACAATCAACACACGGTCAGACGCACACGGCTAGTACCAGCTGGCGTGGTGACGGCCGCATACACTCCGACGGTCAAATTAATATCCGGTGATCGTAGCAGTGCCTGGGTTGTGCAAGAGAGTGGGGAGGAAATTATATATATTTTCTTGTTATGGAGAGCTAAGTTGCAAGAGTTTCATTACCTCTGCCTCTTGTCAAACCTTGGGTATTTATAGGTGAGGAGAACCGTTGGATGTGGGATACGTGTATGCATCTAACGGTGTGAAGCGTCTGCTCATAGGCGTCAATCAGGTGCGTCTGTAAAGTGGGCAGGTAATAACTTCTCCTGAGTTGAGTTGACATAAAGTTGATATGTCACATCAACTAGACCCTTAGAGACGTCAAATCAATTGAACTTTGAGAGCAGAGAGGATCTTGACATAGATCTCTTTCTGAAAGTGGCGGCGGAAGGAGAACCTTGGAATGCAGTGCACTTTGGCCGGTTCGGTAGGATTGTTTTGGTGGGAGGAGTCACTTCGGAAACACTTCGGGTTGGTGGTGGACACCTCTTATGGTGCAGTGGTGAAATTTCTGAAGTGGTTCCGATAGGGGCGTAACAACTATCATTGGGAGTTCTTTTTAGCATGATTGATATATTATTTTGATCAGATAAAAGTTAGGAAGGAAAATGATAAATGAAGACCATTTCAAAAGGAAATCACAAATTACAACAATCTCGAATAATAGAAAAACTCCTTCCACCAAAAAATGTAACTATTCAAAATAGTAGAATGCCATTAAGTTGTCTGACTAAATAAGCCACGATTTAAAGAGAATGCTTTGGAACTAACTACTACTAAGAAGAAAAAAAGAATGTGGAAAGTAAATAAAAAAAGGAAAAATAAATAAATTTTACACAACCCCAGCAGGAAATTTACTAACACTAAAAATTGAACCCTAGGGAACTATTAACAAATTTTTTGCTCTATACCATTCCCAAGTACTCAAGCAACACCAACCCAGAAAACATTAGCAAACAAGTAGATGGATGGAAAAAACACTAAAAAGTATTTTAAAGAAAATAATAAACACAAAAATTATGATTTGAATAGATTATTGTAAGACTTATTGGAGTAGAGGTTAAAAGCTTAAAAAATCAATTGTAGAGATGTTAGCAACTTACAAAAGGCATTAAGGAAGAAAAAGAAAAAGACTATTTTGACATATGCAACAAAGTCCATAGGTGACAACCTGACAGATTGACATCCTTGAGAATTAGCTTTTGAAGAAAATTGGACACAAACGAGGTCCACAAAGGTTGTATTATTGACCTCACCATTAATCACACAAGAACAATTGCCATCTCAAAAATGATGAGACCTACTAGCATCCCTCACAACAATTTCCCGTTTAGTAACCAAGGCTATAAGTTTAATTGCATTATGGCAATCATTGCAAATCCTATGACTTTGCACAAGTTGCAATGAGGTTGAATCAGAAGTGCTGATTAGTCCAAATGAAGCAGCCAACTTTTTCAGCATAAAGTTATCCAAATTATCATAGATATCCTTGGTTAGATGATGGGATTTATCTCCAGTGAGAAAAGCATGTTGTTGTTTCTTAATTTCTATCTCTTCAAGGTTTTCATGACTTCAGCTGCTCGAGGTTTCACCTTGTAATCCCTACTCATTGATTCAAATGTTTCCCACCCATAATCAGATAGCCCTGAATAACTACAACCTCTCGAATAACTCAACCGCCTCGATTCCATGACCATGATTGCTATATCCAGATATTAGGCATTCCAAGACACGATATTCTTTTTCGGCATCCTCTCAAAAACATGTCGAGCATCCTATATTCTTTCCCATTTGCAATAGAAGTCTACAGGTGCTGTGTTAGCAAATATATCTAACCCAAAACCATATCAAACCTTGTTTGGCATGCTCTTATGAGGCTAATCTTATACAAACTCGTACAATAATTGAAAATGTAAAACGGTCCATTTTGACATCAGAACCTCGCATTTCCTAATACATTTTCAATGCTTCCTCACTGTGGACATGAAGAGCAAGACCCATAATAACACTATTCCATCCTACCATTAGGGACGGACTTGGGGGGAATAGGGTCAATTGAGCCCCCAGTTTCTGCCTTTTTTTTTTCATTTAGAATGTCAAAATATAAAACCTACACTATGAATATATTATACAACCTGCAACTCCAAACTCAACTTTGTACCTTTGTCTCTCTCTCCAATATGTCGACTACAGACTGCCATCACCATTTACGGTTTATGCACAGTTTGAAAGTTTGATTGTAACCCTCTAACCGAAAGGGTCTAGGTCCCCCCTACCTACCGTGGTTTTCTCCGGCATCTCATTGAAAACAAACCTTGCATCCTCTACACTATCACACTTGCTATACATGTCAATCAAGGCACAGGACACAAAAATATCATCACACATGCCCATCTTCAAAGTGCAAGCATGCAATTGTCGTCCAGGAGATATGAGTTCCACCCCAGAAGAAGATCAAATCATCTTTGTGATTGTCCATGATCCAACATCCACAAACTCCTCCCACATCATCAAGAACAACCTAAATGCCTCTACATAATCTCCAACATCCACAAACCACCCCTTCTTCCATCATGATGTTCCAAGAAACCAAGTTCGTCTTAGGAATAATATCAAGCAACATAAGTGCATCAATATCATCCCACATTTCACATGCATCAGCAACACCCTGTTTCACATATACAATCCAGCTAGAACCCAGAATTTAGCATACAATTAAACACCATTTTGACACCTCTAATTGATTTCAATCCAATGCAAGCACTCACCAAAGCATCGTAAGTACTGAAATTAACATCATTATCATCCTTGCATTCTAAAATCTTGAAGAATTCAAGAGCCTCGCAGTACTTCTTACACAAAACCAACTTCTCTATTTGACCAAAAAAACTTCTCTGTTTGACCAAAAAATCCAGAATTAAACTTCAAACCATCAAAATGGGTTTCTGTTTCTTCCTTCAGATTCTTATCTTCTGTTTTTAAGGGTTTAGGCATGGGTCGTGGGCTTAAGCCTAGTTGATCTACAAAAGAACGCCAAAATTGGAGAAAATGGGACTCTGCATTTTCGCCTTTTAAACAAATAACACTCAAAAAAAGAGAATCTTTGTTTCAAAATAGTCGGTTTGGCTAATGAACAAGCAAATCTGAAGCTGCTTTGAATTTGATCTAGAGGCAAAGATATGTCCATATGCTAATATAAAATGGTTTCTAAATCATCAAATTCAGCATAGCATGATAAAACTGAAAAGAGCTATCTGTAAAGAGATTTGGATGTGAAGAAATTGGTGAAGAATATGAGAGGGAGATTGTCAGCATTTAAAGATTCGACAGTTTCGATTTTTCTCGTTTTACTTGCATCGTCCAGTTGTGCCTGAGTTATTTGTTAGTTAAATTTCGCGCAATTAATACAAGACAATGCTACACGTATCGAATTTTTTTATCAAATCTTTTAACTACTCACAAAAGATGTGGGGCCGCAGGCTGACATTTTTAAATTCACGTGAGGCCCACCATACATTGTGAGAGGGGGACACTATTTGATACCCCCATTATGTACAAATGAAATTTTCCTTAAAATGGGAAAATTGCAGCCGATGTACCAAACCTTTATTTTATTGACAGACTTTGCCCAAACCTTTAGTTTGTACCACTGGAGATACCAAACCTTTAAAAAATTCATAGAGCCAATCCAAAATAATGGTTTCCGTCTATTTGACAGTCAAAATCGTCAGTTGACCCCTCTAATGATATTTTTAAGAATTTTTCCCAAATAAATGAAGGGCAATTTGGGTATTACACACATTTTCCTCCTCAACATAAAACACGTTAGTTGCAATTTCATTCCATTCACCATTTACTATGGACCCTGCGAAAATCCACGAAGAAGACGAAACGTACGTCAAAGAAAATGAGCATCCATTGGACATTGTAGCCTACATTCGAGGCTCTCTTCCCCAATCCGTGTATGGTAAGTGTCTTCCATTTTTTTCGATTTAAGGTATGAAGTTTTGTGATTATGAAGTTCCCCTGTTCGATTGTCTCCAGGTACTGGGAAATTCAAAAAATTTAAGTGACTTGATAAATTAGAGCGTAATATATTGTGTAATATATTTTATGCACATGTTCGTTGCTCGAACCGAAAAGGGTAAGGGCTTAACTTTATTTTTTTCGTTGTTTTTTTCAGGGAAAAATTCGAAATATTTCATCATACGACTTCATCATGGTGAAATTTTATTTTGAAAGATGAGAATTTTTGTGTATGAGCATGGGAAAATAAGCTATATAGACTATATCGACTCTGATTTCTTCAATAGATTTCTTTTAGACAATGTCATGAAGATGTTAGGATATTCTGATAGAATTAGATATCTTTACAAGATGGAGAAGAAAGGAATGAGTGAAGCTTCATTTTGTTTGGTTAAAGACTCAGCTTTCATGAACATAGTGAAGTGGCTTGGTGATAATAGGACATCTAAACTGTATTGCTTGCCTATAGTTGAGGTTTTGGAGTTGCCTTGGGACTAAACGGAACAAAAGGATGTTCAAGTGTTTGATTGTGAGACTGGTGAGGAGTTGGTGAAGGTTCAGAAGTCTAGAGTACATGATGAAGCATTGAATGAGTAGCAACCATGCTATGCTGTTGAGATTTATGACGAATCAGTAGAAGGTGATGACTTGTACGTAGTTGATGAAGTGGATGACACGGAAGCAGATGAAGAAGAAGTTATCTTTACAGGAGATGACGTTGAAGATGTTACAGTGCATGGAACAGAGCATGAGTATACAGAGGTTGATTTTATAGGTGTTAACCCAATGGTGGGGGTGAATTTTGATGGCGATTTTGAAGTAGACTCACATGAACTAGAAGTGCATGTTCCTGAACCAGAGAAACCACATGATGTTAAACAATAGTTGAGGTTTGAACCAAAGGTGTATGCTGTTGAACCAGAGGTGCAGGCTGATGAACATGATGTGCATGCTTCTGGACCACAGCAGCAGGCTCAACATGAGGTGCATGCTGCCGAACAAGAGGCGCAGGCTGCTGAACATGAGTTGTATGATGCCGAACCAGGGGTGCAGGCTGCTGAAACTGATATACATGCTTTTGAACCACAACATCAGGCTCAGCATGAGGTGCATGCTGCTGAAGAAGAGGTGCATGCTGCTAAACATGAGTTGCATGATGCCAAACTAGAGGTGCAGGCTGCTGAAATTGATTTGGAATTTGATAAACCGCATGTTGACATAAGGCTGCTAAAATTGATGTGGAGCATGATGATCCTGTACAGAATGATGAATATGAGAAGGGTATTTTGGGAGAGGAATTCAATGACTCCGAGTATGAGCAGGAAGAAAATATTGTTGTGGATGATAATGATGAAAACACATATTTCAAGTTAAGCGAAGGTTTCGACATTGGTGTGAGAGGTGAGCAGGAAGGTGTAAGGGATGAACATGAAGGTGAGACAGATGCTAAGGAAAAAGCTGGAACAGACTACGAAGATTCCAATGAGTTCAGAAGCTTACACATTGATACTGAGGCTGAGGGATCATCTGCCAGAAGCAAGAATGTGTGCTGGTTTAACCCTGTAACTGATATGGATGATCCACAGTTCAAGCTATGTAATGTATTTATTTTGTTTAACACGTACAATATGCTATGTTCATTTCTACCAGGGATGAAATTCGACAACATCAATATTCTAAGGAATGCAGTAGTTCAATACTCAGTCAAATATTCCAGGCAACTGAGATACGTGAAAAATATGAGGACACAGTTGAGAGTTAGATGTCAAGATAATTGCCCTTGGGTTCTGTATGTGTACCAACAACCCGACAAGAGTCTTAGAATTAACACATTAATAGATGAGCACACATGTACCATGGTATGGCAAAATAAAAGAGTTAATTCAGGTCTGATCCCAAAATTCCAATGAGCAGTTTTAAGGAGACAGTAAAAGAGGATTGTATATATGAGATTTCAAAGCATCAGTTCTACAGGACAAGATCTAAATGTGCAGAGTTATTAATGGGATTGTAGTTGAGCAGTACAAAATTTTATGGGATTACGATGAGGAATTGAAGAGAGCGAACCCAGGCAGTACCGTGCAGATCGAAGGTTCAGATCACACTTTTAAGAGATTGTACATCTGCTTAGGGGTTTGTAAGGAAGGGTTTAAGGCTGGGTGCAGGCCAGTTGTTGGGTTGGTTGGTTGCTTCGTAAAATCTACAGAAAGTGGGCAGTTGCTGGCAGCTGTTGGCATTGATGGTGAGAACTGTATGTTTCTGTTAGCATGGGCAGTCGTGGACACGGAGAACAAAACAAATTGGCAATGGTTCATAGAATTGTTGGTTCATGACATAGGGATGTACAACCCTCGAGCTTGGACATTCATTTTAGATAAACAAAAGGGTTTGGTGGATTCCATAAGTCAATACTGTGAAGGAGCGGAGCATAGGTGTTGTGCTAGACATCGTTATAGCAATTTTACCTTAGCACACAAAGGTTTAACCCTTAAGAACTTATTTTGGACTGCAGCAAGGGCAACAACAGTGCCAAAGTGGAGGAGTGCAATAAATGAGTTAAAAGACATAAGTGAAGAAGCTTGCATCAGGTTCCTTGAAAAACCTCATTCCCAGTGGACTAGATCCCATTTCGAAGAGTATTCGAGATGTGATATTCTTCTTAATAATTTGTGTGAGGCATTCAATTCTTCCATGGTTGTTGCCAGAGACAAGCACATCATCTCGATGCTAGAGAAAATTCAGCATCAGCAAATGATAAGGATTAATGCAAAAAGGAAAGCAGCACAGAGATGGGATCATGCATTCGAGCCAAGAATTGTGAAAATCAATGAGAAGACTAAGTCTGAGGTAAAGTACTTGAAGGCAGACTATGTAGGCAACCATAAACTTGAGATAAGCAGTAGAGATGGTTTGAGGTGAAGCGTTGACTTGACAAAACATATATGTGCATGTAGAAAATGGCAGCTCACTAGAATGCCATGTCCCCATGCAATATCAAGCATGCTTTCAAGGGATATTGGCATATATGAGCACATCGACCTATGGTATAGCAAGGAAACATACCTCAAGTGTTACTCCCTAGTGATCCACCCGATGTCAGGGCCTGAACTGTGGCCAAAATTGGGAAAGCATCCTCTCAATCAACCTCAGAAGAGAAAACAGGCTGGCAGACCCAAAAAAATGAGGAAGATGTCACAAGGCAGAGCCACTTACAAGAGTTAAGATGGGAAGGACTGACATGAAGATGACGCGCAAACGCTGTGGAGGGTCTGGACATAACAAAAGAAGTTGTAAGGGACCACTGCCTGGTGAAGATAGTTCACAACAACAATCTCAACCAACCACACAAACAGAGTCCCAAGAAGATGCACAGACCAGATCAACAAAAGGGAAGAGAAAAGCACATTCAACGGAAACCTCCAAGTCATAGACAAAGAAGTCCAACAACAAAGGATCTAAATATTGAACATCATTTGGTTTCTCTTATATAGTTACTTAGTTTTTGTTTTTGGGAAAATGCTGTGATTTTTTGTAAGCTGAACTGGAAATATGTGCTCTCACTGCTGTTATTTTGTAGATTTAACTGAAATTTCTGATGAAATTGTTGAATGTGATGATAATGTTGATGTTGACTTTCTTGCATTATGTTGGGTTGTCATTAGTTTCTGAAATTGTATTCGTAAGATCTGATGTGCAGGCGATTACGAAATACATGAAAATGTTTGATACTTCCTCTGTAAGTATTATCTAACGTTTGGTAACTTTAGTGAAATTTTTTAAAGGTTTGGTACTCTCTCTGAAACCATTAGAAAATGTTTGGTACTGATTATGCGAATCGTTATAAGGTTTGGTACCTATGCTGCACCTTATGCAGAAAAGTTTGGAGTATAATCAGCTATTTTAATTTCGCATTACGTAGAGGCCAGAAAGAGATCTTTATCACCTATTAAGGCATCATTAAGTATAGAAAAAAGGGGCACTTCATTTCAAGTAAAAAGGTACAACACATTTTTTCCCTTTTACATATGCATTTCACAACATCTAACACAGGGCTCCATGCCGAAACCCTAAACTCAAATTTCTGGAACTAAATACTGACATCCTACAATATGAACAAACCCATTTTGCAAACACTCCACACACAAATCCGAAGAGCCAGATCTTCCATACATTTGGTCTTGTTGCTTGAAGGGCGTTGATTTCAGCTTCCATTTTCCTCATAGCTCGTAATAGACCAGGAATCAGTTCCTTCGATCTCTCACACATTGGATGGTCACACCACATAAAGAATGTGCATCCACCCACATCTTAGCTTCGAGGACAAGTGAGAATCTTCTTATCGGGTTCAGGTTCATCCACGAGGTCTTCATCTGCACCAGGGAACCACAACTGTATACATTCAACTCCATGTGCGTACTAATTTTTTTGACTACCTGTGAGAGAGAAGGTGGGAGATAATATAGTGGTAAAGAAATGGAGGAAAATGTGTGTAATACCCAGATTGCCTTTCACTTATTTGGGGAAAATTCTTAAAAATATCATTAGAGGGGTCAATTGACGATTTTGACACGAAAATCGTCATTTTGGATTGGCCCTACGAATTTTTTAAATATTTGATATCTCCGGTGACACAAACTAAATGTTTGGACAAAATATGTTAATAAACGGAATGTTTAGTACCTCGACTGCAATTTTCCCTCAAAACAATATCAAATTGATCCATTTACTACATGTAGGGCTGTGAACGATTCTATATTAGTTTGACATCAACCACTGATCACGTTACACAAAGGTTGCAATTTGGGACACAAGGAAATTGAGGAAAACACAACTCTTAAATGGTACCTCAATTACAAAGACGCGAGACTCTCTAAACTTGCAATTACAAGTACTATTTCAAAGATAGACACTTAATGCTAAGTAGATTGTACTATATACATTCTCTGTTGATCTTTATTATATAGTCAATTTTTGGCTACAAAGAGGATAAATAATTCTATCTAATAAAAATATGACGTACAGTTCAAGAAATTATGAGTATGTATTTTCAATTTCAGAATCAGTTTTTCAGAAAATTTTAAACAAGAATGGGAATGATTAACATAAACACAAAAATATTAAAGATTTCAATCGAAATAAGACGGGAAATTAGTGGACTTTTATTTAGTAAGGAATTTCATGCAATACCTATGAGATTTGGATGACAATAGTAGGATTGTCATGTTTTGGGATGATTTTTTGTTTTCTGGTTTGATTCTACTTATTCAAAATGGTATTTTTGAAAAAAAAAAATGAGAATAGTAAAATTGAGACTTGGAAGAAAATTGAAGGGACAGTTTTTATTTACACTTGTTTGTCATCAACGCAATTTTCTGACAATTCGAGTAAGTTAAACAAAGATAATTAAGAACTTATTTGAGAATTATTTTTTGAAAATTATTTTTTTAACTACATAATTTATAGGATTAATAACTTTTTTCTACTTTTAATCACATATTCTTCAAAAAAAGTATTATTCTTTTTTCAACAAATCCCTTCCAAACAAGTTCTAAAATTATGATTGTAGAAAATAAAATTAATGTTAATTTATTACAAAAAATAAGCTAAACCAAAAACATTTTCTTACACAGAACCCAGTAAGAAACCCAAAGACATCTTCATAGGCCCATGTAAAGAAAAAGCCCAGTGCTAATACTAGTACTTAGGGCAAACTTCAATTCAAGAAACTTTCGTCTCCTTCTCCGGTATTGGTTTCTGCACTGCCGCCGCATCGCCTTTGCTTTTCGCCATGGTATTGTAAAGAATTCACTGTTGTGATTTATATGATGATTGTATATATGGATGTATATATCTGTGCATACCTGTGTGTATTCATGGACTCGTAAAGCAGTACCTTAACGTTTCATTTGCTGTCTGTCGAATGATTTGACATTTTAGGTGAAGTATTCCAGGGAACCCGACAACCAGACCAAGTGTAAGTTATGATATACCAATCGGATTTACACGATTACAATGCACCAAATCTGTTTTGGTTCTGCTAGAATAAGGTACAAGCAGTGGAGGTGATTGTACTAAATCTAGCGAGTACTACGCTACGCTACAATTGCTGTACCCTACCCTAGCAGGCCGAAAATTCATGGGCATTTTTTATCTTTTCTTTGTGGGGCTTACTTTTTTGTATATCGAAATGATTGGTTTAAAAATTTGAACTGAGCATGTTGTATGTGTTTCAGCATGCAAAGCCAGGGGATCTGATCTCAGAGTTCACTTCAAGGTTGGTGTTTTTCGAATTGATTGTTGGATTCTTCGTTCTTTGTTATTAATTACGATGAATTCATACAATTCCTTGTCTATTTTTTTTAATCCAAATGTTAATCATATTATCTTCAATTTAACATGATGTCTCTATAAATTCGCTTTACATGTCATTCTCAATATGAGAACCCGATTGAAAGGTCAAACAAGGGAAACTAGAACTGAAGAAAAAGAAACAATAATCTTCAATTTGTTCAAGTTGAGCTTTCTCTGTATTATATTTGAATGTCAGTTCCTTAGTTGAATGATCAAAATTATGTTCATGTGATGCTTCCTACTATGTGATAAATAAATTTTGTATTTACTTAGTTTTTTGATCGGTAATTTTGTATTTACTTATTCATTCTAGTTTTGGTTGATTGATGATAAGTAGTGATATCATTATTTTTGGTTTAAGGGAAAATTGCAGCGGAGGTCCCAAAACTTTCATTTTGTTTTAGAATATGCCTTAACCTTTTATTTTTACAGTCACAGTCCCAAACTGTTAACTTGCATTGCAGTTATAGTCTATTTGACAGATTCCATCCATAGCCGTTGGTCAACCCTTAAATTAAATGTTTGACTTAAATTGACTAATCAAATGAGGGTAAAATAGTAAATTATATTATCTATAATAAAACAATTATGATAATTAAGCAAAATTCAAGATGAAATGTTCATCTTCCATCCTCCAACACAAAACCTAAAAACCAGCCACCGCCACCGCCACCTCCACACATTCATTGTACCTGACATTCATATCTACCAAATCCTTAATTTTCTCAAACCCTTCCTCATCAACTCTATGAAACAAAGATTGAGATCCATCGAATCCAAAGAAATCGTTTAAATTGAGGTCCCAGTTGTAATCTCCTTCAACTCAAATAAATCATATCTCCATCCCCACCCGGTCTGCGTCAATTCGCCTTCCCCTAATCCAACTAACAAGCTATAACCCACGTCCCTTGATGGCGAAGCTTCACTCCAATCCCTCAATGTCACCTAGGGACCTTATTTTCTTCATCGTTGAAGCCAATTTTGTCCAAAAACACTGAAATTTCGAATTTCCACCAGCAAGTCACAATCGCCACAACATATTCACAATCCTTAGCCTGAGCCCATCGGGAGTTCAAATTCCCAGAATGCCTAGCCGTCTGACTCGAATTTTGTGATTGAGAGTACTGAAAGTTCTCAAAATGCTCTAGCTGAAGCCGAGAATTTTGAGGGAATGAATTCGAATGCCTGAAAATGGAAAGCCCTAAGTTTGAGTATGTAGATGGGGGAATTAATGGACTACATGGAGGTTGATGAATGGTTGAAAATAAAGAGAATGGGAAATTTTCCTGCCTTGGTGTCCCTCCAAAAGGGGACTGGTGCTAATTTTTGTTGATGCAGAAATGAAGCTTCTTTGGCCTTTATGTTGCCTTTTGCTTCTGTTTACTTTTTAGATTTAAAGCAAGATAATTTTTGGAATAGTTTAGGTTTACAAGATAATAATCTCCATTTTTCGTTTTGCGGTGACAATGGTGGGTGGTGCAGCATCGTGAGGATGGGTGGCGTCGTTGACTGATTTTCTGGTTTTGGGTTATGGGGTAGGGGTGCGAAGTGGGAGAAGATGAACAGTTCGTTTATATTTTTGTTTTTCATTCAATTATTATTTTAAAGTTTTTAGGCAAGAAAATATAATTCGAACATTTTACCCCTCATTTAATTTATCAATTTGAGTCAAACATTTAATTTATGGGTCGATTTAATGGATAAATGGATGAAATCAGTCAAATGGACTCCAGCTGCAGTGGAAAGTAAAGGTTTGGGACTGCGGTCGCAAAAATGAAAGGTTAAGGTGAATTCTGCAACAAAATGAAAGGTTTGTGACCTTTGATGCAGTTTTCCCTTGGTTTAATGGTGTGAAACGTTTCTGCGCTGTTCACCTGAGCAATTCTTCTAGTAGCATTATTTAGATATTTTATAAGACTTACGGAAGTTGGTTGTGTTGATGATGTTGTAGAGAAAGGCTCATAAACAGTTCAACATCCGAACTGGGGTTGACTATGTGAATCTTTTTTAATCTTCTTTCTCCACTTCATTGATTCATTGCTATATCTACTAAAGGTTCTAAATCAACTAGATCTTTAAAAACTATAACAAATCGTGTTAGTGGATTATCCCTTCCTCATCTACTTGTTCTACCATGATCACGTCTCTATTATCAGTATCAGTGGGTAAAGAATAGGTCTTTGCTTAATTTATGCATATTCAATGTCACTTCCTCTTGTTGGCCAATATTATCATTTATCATCATATCAAAAAGTTTGTCACAACAATACATACAAAATAAATATGTAAAGAATAGATCTTGATACAGCAAACAAAGAATCATTTGGACTTAGATGCCATCAATAAATAATTTCTTGAAGTTCTTGCTAAATTAATTGGATTGACGAGGTTTAGTAAACTACCACTCTAATGGACCATTATTGTCATATTTTTACTAGATTCCAATTTTATTTTTGATAGCAATTTTGAAGGTATAGTTTTGACTTTGAGAACAAGATTCACTCTATAATCTGGCAAGGAAATTTTTTCATTCAGAAATCTAATGCTTGGTGCATATTTTTATTCTTCTTTTGGATTTTGGGAGTTCTGCATGATCTGATTTTCCTGCCCGCTTAGATCTATTACAATCATGCTCTGATACAATTTTACACACTGTTTTCTTATTGATATTTACTTTTAGAATACAAGAGAGACCGCCCATGCTCTCAGGAAAATGCCTCTGTCCAAGGCCAAAAGATACTTGGAGGATGTTCTTGCCCACAAGCAAGCTATTCCATTCACAAGATTCTGTGGTGGGGTTGGCCGTACTGCTCAGGCAAAGAATCGCCATTCAAATGGACAAGGACGTTGGCCTGTTAAGTCAGCAAATTTTATTCTTGACCTACTCAAGAATGCTGAGAGCAATGCTGAAGTATGCATTTCTTTTTGTGGATATTTTGATCCATCTCTTATTTTTATAATAACTAGGGAAAATATGCCATTTAGTTGCACAATTAGTTCCCAACCACCAAAACTGTCCAAATCTTCATTAAATCATGATGTGGCTCTCACATGTCTAACTTTATGGAGCTATATTTTGTTTTCCTACTTGGGTTCAAGCCCATAAATTTGAAGTAAAGTACGTTTCAACGTGGGCTTAGAATTTAACGAAGATTTGGCAGCTTTGATAATTGGGACTGTTTGTGGAACAATGAAAGGTTGAGAATCGACATGCTCTATTTTAAAGGTAGCGGACCAACTTGCAACCCGGGCAATAGATTGGGATCCGTAATTTTCCCTAATAACTCCTAACAAGATGAGCATTAACGTGTCTTTTCAGGTCAAAGGCTTGGATGTAGATTCACTTTACATAAAAAAAAAAAAAAGGAAGCAAATTTTAATGATTGATGTTCTGCACGCAGCTTACATGTCATCTCCCTGCCATATCGAGTTGATCTTGTCAGAAAAAGAAGAACCGGTTAAAAAGGAGGTGATTTACAACATTTCCCTTCTTTTAATATTATATATTAGCAAGAGGAAAAATGAAAAAGAGTGCTGAATCAGTCCACCTGTTTTTTGCATTGTTTGTTGTGTCATTGATCTCTTGTCCATATGTCTCACAATGAGTGCAAATAACTTAATGTTCTCGAGCTTGTATTGTCATGTGTACGGCTAAGCTTAAAAGTCAACTATCTTATTTCCAAATTTGACCAACAAAAAAGGTTTAGTTAGCCTATGTACTTGCAAATAAACTTACAGTTAGATTTTTAAGCAAGCAGTGACATAATTAACAAAGTTGTATAACATTTGGATTTGCAGCCTGAAACCCAGCTGGCTCCCAAGAAGACAAAATAGACTTTGAGTTCTACAGAGTGATGCTTAATGAATGGTAGACTTGAGGTAGTCTTCGATTTCGGGAAGGCGGGAAAATTTCTGTTCTGTTTCATTCTCTACTGTCCATGAGAATATTTTATATATTATATTATCGGAATTTTGTGTCACCAGAATTTTATGTTAAAATCAGTTTTGTCTGATTTTAGTTTTGATTTAGGAGGATATGAGCATTCAAGTTATGTATAAATTCATTTTGACATTGATGGAGGGTAGTGTTTGCTTTCCCCTTTTTTCTTCTTAGTCTTTGAACTTAAAATAATCGAATTGGTCCTTCGATTAGATTGCCTTATCTAATATCAGCGCTTGTTAGTGAGGAAAAGTAGTTTTGTTTGGTTAAAAGCTTCCTTAGCATAAAGAGCTTACCTACGTGAACGAGTAAATTCTAGACTATGCATTTGTTATAGAAAATTTGAAAACAAACAAGTCGCTCATTTTGATAGTAAAAGAAGTATTATTTTCAAAGCAATTAACTTTTATTAGTTAATTTTATTTAACCATACGTGCAGTTCATCTTTATCAGCCTATCAGGTATTACTCGTCAAATTGGAATAACTTTCAGCACGTATCCATTGGAAATTTACGGTTGGTCAATGTTGCAAAATTTTCCACAACATGCTAAAAACAATCAACAGATTCACGAAGTGTGTGATCGGAAAAATATTTGGATATGCTTCTCCTACTCTGGCTCCAACTCAAAATGCACCTTCGGTGGTAACAAAGAAAACAATTTATAATGCAATATCTTACAATGTGGCATTTTAAAGATAAAATTCTTGTCTTCAGCAATCCTCTGTTGGGAATAAATTTGTTCGAGCACAACAGTAGACTGCAGAACAATGTGCTGACAAAATTACAATGCTCTAAGCATTATTCCCAATTCCAATTGGATTAAATGAAGGAATACAAAATAGAAATGAACATCCGTGCTGTCTCAAGGTTGTGCAGCTTCCAGAAGTTTCTCATATATCTGTCTGGCAGTCAAATCTTCGACCTGGTTCAGAAATTATGGGGTAGAGAAGTAACAGTTAAGCTTTGGTTAGGAAAAAGGGAATGTATTTATTAGCATCGTATTGGCGTTTACTATAAAGGTTGCGGACAGATGAATATTGAAACAAATGCACGTGTATATAAACAGATACATATATATGGTTCTATACATGATCTCATACGCGTGATTGTGATCATATGCGCATAACTTAAATATTATGGATTTCAAGTCATATTTATTTCAGGTGCACTTATTAGCAAGATATGCAGCCATCATAGTTTTTTTTCACTATGCTAGCATTGGGAGAGAAGAATAAAATGTTGGATAAGTTTCCTCCCTGATATCTGGTTTCAGATATAAGAAGAAAAAGAAAATAAAGCAAGGAGCCTGCGAAAAATAAAACTAAGGTAAGCCAACGAAGTGCTTTCTAGCTTGAGGGTCAGGGTCCCCAAAATCTTGATTATATTAGAATCTCAACACCTTGTTCAAAAAACCATCTGTCCTTAATGAAGTCAGATTTGCAGATTCGTTTAGCGTAAGCTGAACAACCCTCACTATTGACATTATTAAAATTGAAGCAAGTTTAGTTTTCTATGAAGTCCTGTTTCAGCTTTTTCCTTTCCCTTTTCTTCTGGTCACATGTTCCTAGTTGATAGCCACTCAATGAAGGAGCCGTTTGCCTATTTAAAAATAAAGAAGCATTTTATGCCTTGATTAACTCTGGTTCTTCTATTTTATTCCCTAAGGTTCAATTTCTTGAAATTACATGGTCAGATCACTAACTAGGAATGAACTTTCAAAACAATCAAACTTAATTACTAACTTTGGCAGAATTCGAACCGCTGATTACATTCCAACTGAAGAGGAGAAAAGCGGACTGTATAACACATCAAAACACACAGATTAAAATGATGAAACTTGGGAAGTGAACTCACCACGAGGAGCTTTGATTTATTATTCCATCCCCTTTGAAGAGTCATCTGGCTTAATTTAAGGCCCAACACCTGTCTCAAAGAAATTTTACCAAGTCAGCTTCATTTGCTTTGATAAATCAAGGGAGGTTCAATTTGTCAGTTTAAATGAATAAATTCCGTTCCAATACTTTTCCCATGAATTCTAAAAGCTCATTGTTAGCTTCTCCTCTGGCTGCAGGTGCCGCTACAGTGACCCGAACATCATCAGCATTTACTCCTGTTATAAATGTATTGAAAAGACACCATGCTTAGCAAAGAACAATCATCAGTTTTCATATCTTTATTACATTATCATCCTTCACACATGTCAGATTCCTAACATGAATATATGTAAAAGATGAAAGTTTTCCCCTACTCTCTCTCTCTCTCTCTCTCTCTCTCTCTCTCTCTCTATATATATATGTGTGTATTCTGAATCCGCCTTATGAAGATACAAATGTTCACAAATATGATTACTTTCTTGTAAAAACATAATGATTTTTCACTTGTAATGTTTCGCCATCAAATCTTCAAGAAAATAAGGGAAAGAAAGAAAAGTGTCTTCTGGATTAAAAGCAACATCCTATAAGCAGCAGAGACCCAATAATAGACGCTGAATATACTGTGATCACAATGATTTTGGATGTAGTCATGTCGACGAAAAAATTATCATCTCGCACTAGTGATTTTCAAATCAAGCCTAGGGCTCACTTGACATTATACAAGGTTACACTTCTAGGGTTACAGTGATTATTTGAGGTTGACTGCCTCTAAAGAAATGACATGAAATTGTTTGCTCTCCCTATGGCTAACAACTGATTTTGAAAGTCGAGACAAAGTCTACATGTACCTTAGAGCATCTCCAAGAGACTATCTTCAAAGAGTATATTCCATCATTTGAAAAGCATCTATAAATTTAGAGAGTTAAAAAGTTTAAAGTGATCCAATAAACTCTTTATATTTAACACTTAATATTACTACTCTAAAAAATTATTTATTATTTTTTTCTATATTTTATTTTAACTATCCTTTCTCTAAATTATTTTATTATTTTCCTACATTAAAAATAAACACTTTGAATGCATTTAATTATAAAGAGTGATTTTGGAGAGCCAAATTCACTCTCTAAATTAAAAAGTTAATTTAAAGAGGCTCTTGGAGTATGATTTTAAGGTTTGATTCTTTAAAATAGAGAGCATCTCATATTTAAAGAGTCTTTTGGATGTGCTCTTACACATATTAAGAACATTTTGAATCAGCAGATTGCAGTTAATTCAAGAGTTACAAATCACATGCAATTGTCTACTTTTTCCTCGAACCATTTCAATTTCATGCACTTTCTTCAGCTTTAGAACAATAAAATAAAAATTTACTACTCATGCTTACTTCCATCTTTTTGGCAAAGATTAAATAAATTTTCACAAGGAGGATACAAAAACATCTTGAGGATGAATAAAAACCAGAACCAACACACTGAAAGAACACAAAGAAATTGATTAACACCAGGACTGAAACACTGAAAGCGTACAAAGAAATTGATTAACATCAAGGCCATGGCATAGCTTCAAATTTCCACGCAAAGGAACTATGACAAGCAAAACAGATGCTAATATGATTGCGTCTGTACAATCACCACATGAATTCTCTTAGCTAGAACTTTAAACCATAGAGATCTATGATGCAGAACAGATGCATGTTGATGGAGTAACTTAGGCGGAACACTGTACGATTGATTTACTTGTAATTGCAGATCGCTGTGAACGGTCTTCCACTTCTATTGCCACTTGAACAAGGCCGCCTGCTAATTGTGATATGCAGGGTGGTACTGGAGCATCCTACAGTGGATAGCAAAAGATCAAATTATAGCGTCCTCGAAATCAATTACATCACAAGAGAGCTTTAAGTATAAATGATTCCTGAAAGCATGATAGAGACAAATATGATAGCAGGATAAATGATAAGGATCTCTGACATGCCTTCGGTCCTTTAAATTTTCACATTGCTTGATTCCCAAATTGAGTAGTTGAAAGATTAATAACAAGGAATCTAAATAATGAATAATATCCTGAGATTTGTTACCTGTGGATTGGTTTCAGCAGCAATTGTACTAAGCGCACCATCAACAACATATATGAAAGAGGCAGATTCTAGATCTTCTTCTGCACGATAGCAAACAAACAACTCACAACCCAAACAATTCATTCGATACTGCTTCTCGATTTTTCCTTCACCACTGCACGAGAAAGATCCACCACAACAAAGATTAACTTCACAAATTTGAATTTCATAAATTTAGCACAGAACAGCAGGTACTCAGTCATACTTCATGAATCCACAAACTGCTAGCTCTATAATTAATTTTTTTTTTTTTAATTATATATTTTATAAGTGGTGAAATGCTGTATTCTCTATCATAAAGAAAATTTGACTTGTTAGTTCTACGCAGGAGGCAATGTTCCTGGATTTTTCAGGCAACACACATGATCAGCAGTTCCAGCACAGACATAAGATTTAAGACTCGGCTGATGGTGCAACTCATTGAAATTAAGAGAAAGACTTTAGATGTGATCCTAAGATAACCTAATAAGAAAATAATTTTTTTCACAAATTAGCTGTCTTAGTTTTGTTCTATGCAATCATCATCGAAACTGTTATGCTCCTGGTTATTTAAGTAGAATTCCAAGAGATCTTCATGATGATGGAAAAAGTTTTTACCATCTTTTAAAGCATGTTTGGGAAGTGTTTATAAATAACTTAAATTATGATAGATAAAAACGAATGAGGTCCCTCAAAATATGTGGATAAAAAGTGTTTATAAACAATTTATAAAAACGAGCCGTACATGGGCTTAGTCATTAAAATTTGCATGCAGTGAAGGCTTGAAGATTCAATTAATCTAGAAAAGATAAACAGACAGCTGGAACAGGAAATTACTCACAAACAGAAGAAACAGGTTATTATGGGGGTACATTAACTCTTTCAAACAATATTGAATTAGCAAAGACTAAACATAATGGGGTTGTTCCTAGAAACATTTGGGTATGCAAAAAGACAGAGAATTCAGTTTTACAACAGTTGAATTCCACAAATAAGAAAACTTGTAAATTAGGCACCAAGAACCCATCATACAAAAGAAATATTAGCTACTTGATATCTTCCCTCTCTCTTTCTGTCTTTATACGTTATCAAGTGTTTTAGTATAATAAAACAAAGCACTATACAATGCTGAGAAAAAAGGAGAATTTGCATGATGAATAAGACTATACAACATGACACCTGATACAATTTGATAAATAGAAGATTACCGCTTCAAGAGAACTTTTCCACCTTCACTAGTATTCAGCCTTGCAAGATGCTTCTTCTTGTCCAATACATATGCTTTGTCAGTTTTTCTCTTAGGCATTTTCTGTAATTGCGTATCTACAAAAATGCTTCAGTATGGGGAAGCCTAAATATTCTTTAACCAGGAAAAACAGAAAAGCAAACATAACTGATAACTGAAATAGAATCAGTTTTGCTCTTCTCAAGAAGTCCTCAAACATTTAAGATAAGATCCCAAATTAGTCCAAGTCACTTTGGAAGTCAAACTAGAAGTATAACAGCTCAAGTGATGTACACAAAAACTCATGGTTAGTTCAACTGCACAAATTTTAGAAATATGAAGTGCTGGAGATGGGAGATCCAGCCAGTGCAGTGGCTTCCTAATCCAGGAGAAGAAATTGTCTGTTGGTGAACTGGTGTGCCTGTATGTCCTCCTTTATTTCTTTTTTGTGTGTTTTCTAGCACAAACATGTGGAAAACCAGAAGAAGAAAAAAGGGGCAAAAATGAAGCAATCATGTAAACAGAATAACAGAATATAGCAGCAAGCTGGAAGTTAACAAAATCAGTTACACAGATGGATGTTAGTTTGCTGTTAGGGTAGTTAGTCATCCACGTGTCAATTTTGTGTTGAATGTTGTAATTAGTTTGTTAGTAAGCTGCCTATTTATACCACCATGTAAATCTCATTTTCTATTGAATAAGATCAATCAGATTCTTTTCCCTTTCTCTCAATATGGTATCAGAGCATTGAGATACTCAATCATCTCTGTTATTTTTCATTTCCACTAAAATTCTGATATTCCAAGTAACATTACCATGGCAACTGAAGTTGCTAATCAAAATCAATCGAGCAATTCCTCATCAATGAGTCATTCCGCCATTGATGATGGCTCCAGCCCTTATTATCTGCACCACTTCGATAGTCCAGGATTGATTCTTGTCTCACAACCATTAACTGGAGACAATAATGCCTCATGGAATCAATCTATGATGATATCATTGTTAGTGAAGAATAAACTAAGTTTCATTGATGGTTCTATGCCTTGACCAGAGGGCAATGATGAGTTGTTTAAATCCTGGATTCGCAATAATAATATTGTGATCTCATGGATCCTTAACTCAGTCTCCAAGGAGATTTCAGCCAGCATCATATATGCTGATTCTGCATACGAAATCTTGATGGATCTTAAAGAGAGGTACCAGCAGAGAAATGTTCCTCGCATATTTCAGTTAAGACGGGAATTGATGGACCTCACCCTGGGACGATCTTTTGTAGGAGTGTATTTCACCAAATTGAAGACTATTTGGGAGGAATTGAACAATTATAGACCTGCTTGCACTTGTGGAAGATGTGAATGTGGAGGTGCCAAAAAGTTAGTGGATCACTATTGCATGGAATATGTTGTGTCATTTTTTATGGGATTGAACGATTCATTTGCTCAAGTTTGAGGCCAACTATTGCTGATGGATCCCATCCCTCATATAAACAAGGTATTTGCTCTAGTATCCGAAGATGAGCATCAAAAGAGTGACAATACCATTGCTACAACATCTGATCCTATAGCATTCTATGTCAGAAATGACGCCAAGAAACCTGCAGCTAGGTAATCTTATAACAAACACCAAAGGAAGGAAAGACCAATCTATGCTTTCTATGGCTATAGTGGACACGTTGTCAATAAATGCTATAAGCTACATGGGCATCCTCCTGGATATAAGGCTAAACTAAGGCCTGAGTCCAACCAAGCAACTGACAATAGCCACAAGAATCAAGCCACTGTGAATCAAGTATCTGAATTTGCCCATAGCAGACACATGGAAAGGTAGGGGACTTTATGAAGACCTTGAATCCCGCACAATACCAATATTTGATGAATATGTTGAGTACTCACCTCACATTAGCAAAGACTGATGCTGAAGAGGATGCTAACTGTGGCCATGTATTAGGTACATGTTTCTCCATTTCTCTTAACCTAATGCTCAATTCCCCTAGGTGTTGGATGGTGGATTTAGGGGCAACAACTCACATATGTTCCACCAAAGCATTCCATAAAATGCAATCAATTCAAAATACATACATCACATTGCCCAACCATGAACATTCTGTGTTCTTCACTGAATCTGTGAAAATCAGCCATGATTTAATGCTTAAAGATGTGTTGCTTGTACCCCGATTCAAGTTCAATCTATTGTCTGTCAGCTCATTAACCAGGAATTCATCTAAAATTGTCAGATTCCTTACTGATTCTTGCATTATTCAGGACATGCCCAGTTTGAAGATGATTGGCGAGGGTGAGAGAGTTGCTGATCTTTACATTCTGGAAGCTGATTCATCTAATTCAATTGTTATTGATTGTAATCCTGTTCATGAAACTTTTAATTCTATTTGTTCAGGAATTAGCAATGTAACTTCTCACACTTGGCACAATAGACTTGGCCATCTATCTTTTTAGAAATTGGAACCGTTAAGAGATCAATTGCATTTGTCTAGAAATAGTTACAAATGTAATAAATATGTCTCTTGTGATGTATGCCCTTTGGCAAAACAAATGAGACTTTCTTTCGTGTCAAACAACCATTTATTAGATAGTGCTTTCGATCTAATCCATTGCGATACTTAGGGGCCATATCACATTCCAACATATACAGGTCATAAATACTTCCTCACTTTAGTAGAAGATTGTTCACGGTTTATATGGGTATATCTTATGAAATAGAAATCGGATGTTGAACTCCTTACGCCTAAGTTTTTCAACTTGGTTGAAACTCAGTTCCACAAGAAAATTAAGAAATTCAGGTCTGATAATGCTCCAGAACCGAAACTTGTAGATTTCTTAGCATCAAAGGGAGTCATTCACCAATTCTCTTATGTTGAAAGACCCGAACAAAACTCTGCTGTTGAAAGAAAACATCAACACCTTCTCAATGTAAAATTAAATATAAGTCTGACATAAGTATTGATCAGTAAAAAGCTTGTTTAGTCACAAGGGGATACTCAACAAGAAGGGTTGGACTTCATTGAAACATTTTCTCCAGTGGCCAAGCTAGTTACAGTCAAAATCCTTCTAGCCATTGCAGCCATTAACCAATGGCACATCACTCAACTAGATGTGAACAATGCCTTCCTAAATTGAGATCTTTTTGAGGAAATATACATGGATTTGCCTCTGGGATATAACAAATCATCTACTGCCGATGTACAAGGGACAAGCAAGTTGGTTTGCAAGTCACATAAGTCCATATATGATCCCAAACAAGCATCGCGACAGTGGTTTTCAAAATTCTCTAATGTGCTCATTTCACATGGTTATCATCAATTGAAATCTGACTACTCCCTATTTACTAAAGGTTCCTGCACATCCTTGGTAGCATTGTTGGTTATGTTGATGATATTATCATCACTGGCACTGATTATAATTTAAACTTAAGGACCTAGGCCAGTTAAAGCACTTCCTTGGACTGGAGATTTCTCGCTCATAAAAGGTGATATTCCTTTCACAGCGTCACTATACACTTCAACTTCTTAAGGACACTGGTGCTTTGGCCTGAAAGCCAGTTATCCTGCCTATGTACCCCAAGGTTCGTTTATGTTCATTTGAAGGAGAACTTGTTGCTGATGCATCCCAGAGTAGGAGAGTAGGTCATTTGCTCTACTTGACAATCTCAAGGCCTGACATTACCTTTGCGGTTCACAGGTTAAGTCTGTCAGTTTTTGCACCCAGAAAATCTCATCTTGACATTGCTCATCATCTTTTACAATACCTCAAAGCAACTCAAGGGCAAGGCCTCCTATTTTAAGCCCGGTCCTCCTTCCAGATTTGAGCCTTTGCCCATGCTGATTCGAGTTCCTACCTTGATACAAGAAAATCAGTTACAGGGTTCTGTGTCTTCCTTGGTGATTCTATCGTATCCTGGAAATCAAAGAAACAAAGCACTCTATTTCGATCTTCAACTAAAGCGGAATATCGAGCCTTGGGTGCAACTACCAGTGAGCTTATTTGGATTCAGCAATTGCTTCATGAACTTCAAATCTCTTCTCCTGCACCTACTTTAATATTTTCTGACAATCAAGCAGCCATACACATTCGCTACCCATCCTATATTCCAAGAGAGAACCAAGCATATAGAACTGGAATGCCACTTTATTCGAGACAAGCTCACTAATGGTTTTGTCGAGTTACTTCCTGTTCGCACTCAGCACCGGCTAGCTAACATATTCACTAAGCCTTTGCCTGCCACTTCTCTATTCCCATTGATGTCCAAGATGGCCATTATTAATCCCCATCGTCCATCTTAAAGGGGCGTAACAGAACATAGCAGCAAGCTGGCAGTTAACAAAATCAGTTACACAACTGGACGTTAGTTCGCTGTTAGGGTAGTTAGTCATCCACGTGTCAATTTTGTGTTGAATCTTGTAATTAGTTTGTTAGTAAACTGCCCATTTATACTGCCATGCAAAGCTCATTTTCACTCGAATAAGATCAATCACACTCTTTCCCCCTTCTCTCAATACAGAATTTCCAACTGAGAACTCTAACTTCATAAAATAACACAAACAGGATAGCTGAAGATATTAATTAAATGTGACTAGACTAATAACATAAACATAAAGAAAGGATAAGTTACAAATAATTTTTCCTAAAATTCGAAGTACAAAAACAGAAACAAACAATTCTCACAATAGCTCTTTACCCATCCAGATCAAATTATGAGCACAGCTCATTTTTAGAGCATTATGCTTGGAATAAATTAATTTATTATTCCACATGGAAAATTTTGAAGTTTGAATTGGAGAAAAGTTCTAAATAAATAAAAAACAAGATTAAATTACCGGTGATGAGAATGTGAGAGCTGCAGTGCTTGCAGTAGTAGACGAATAGATCGGAGTCAGGGCCGTCCGGTGCGGCGTCCTCGCTCGAGTACGTGTGCGTCGTCCGCTTCGGCATTTGTATTGATCGATTCTACCCGAGGTTCTCTTGCTTTTCCTCCCAAGCCTCAACCCACGAAAATGTTGCTTCGAATCCAGTGACCAAAAGGGGAACGGAAGATAATAAGTCTATTTTTCAAGTCAACACCTAACCTACGTATTTTTCCTTTTTGTTCGGTGGCCGAACTTGTATGTGTGTACATTCTGTTTGATTATTTAATCCTTTTTACTTTTTCAATTTTAACATTTACCCATTATCACACTATCGAGTGTGATATATTTTTTAAGTTTTGCATAAAGAGCTAGGTGTAGTGACAAAATGATAGTTGTTTTTTTTTTTTATCAGGTAAATAAATATATTGATCAAAATTTTGAGTACAATTACTCCGGACATCGAAATCAAACATTAAAAAATTTTAAAAAATCAAAGTATTAGACTCAAAATGAATTAAAACATAAAGTTTCAAAAATTTACGTAACTTCGTCTAATCAAAATTAAAACATGAAGTGTTGACAATCCATTCCCGTTCTTGCTGAATCATTTTAATATCAAGAGGGGAGTTATCCTCCTTTTATCTTTCTTGACTGTAGCAAGACGAAAATCATCCATCTTTCCTTTGACTTTGAGATTGTCATTGCAAGGTACCTTCGTTTGTCATTCCTCTTGATCATGGCCATTGGATTTATTTATTCCCTTCTTTTGCTAGCAACCTCAAGAAATGGATTTTCCAATTCGTCCCTAGTTTGTTGTACTGAGTTTCCACCAGCATCATGGCAATTTCGACCAGTGGCGTTCTAGTCATTTCGCCCAATAATTTGCTTGCCATTTCCATCAGCTCCATCTCCAACCCGTTTTGTAACCATAGACTAATTTTGGATATCCTTGTTATGCACAACTTGATTGATGCCTTCGTTTGGAACTTTCTTGCTATCTATCCATCACAATCGGCCTAGGTACATTGCACCCTGATGTTTCATGACGGAAGCGTTTGTAAGTAGAGCAAAACTTCAGCTCATGTTCACAGTAAACCTCTTGGTTTCTAACCTTACTTTTTGGCAACTCCGCCCTTGTTTGAGCCATGTTCTTTTGAAGAAAATATATTATTAAATAGTATTTTGACATCATTTCAATTACATTATTCGATAAAATAATATTATACACAAGTCCAAAACTTTTCCTCATTTTTTAATCACATTTCCCTTCAATACATTATTCAAAAATGCATTTTCCCGCCAAAATAGGGCTCAAACAAGAGCTTAATTTCCAGCATACACACCAATTCCTCGGCAACATCAATTTCAACCAAGACCCTCGCATAAGATACCCTATCTTTCGAGGATGTGAGTTTATCAATTACAATTGGTTTGCCCACCATGGAGACAATTTTTCCTAAGGCTCTTGCATTCCAGAAATCCAAAGGTAATCTTGACAGGTTGACCATACCGACATCATACAAATCTCTTTTTCGTCAAACTCAAAACATTTTGACATAATTTTTAGCATCAAAGGTTTTCCGAACACAAGATATAGTCCTTTATCTCGTACACATTGCTTATCCACGTCATTCTCAAATTTGAAAATGAGTCAACCACTATTATGCACATAGTATTGATACTTTACCTTATACGAGTTGCAAAGTTGGATCAAAGCCATCTTACTTGGAAACCGTCTTGCAAAATAGCTGACCAAGCAAGACCCCCAAGCATCTTCAACTTCGTCCAAGTCTTGATCATCTAAAATAACCTGACCATACTGTTTGACAAACTTTTCCAGCTTAATTCTGTCATCGTGTTTATGATTTTCCGTGAATAGATTTACCCATGGTGCTTTGATCGATTCTTGGACGGGAAGATTACTCATTTCAGCATCATTACAGATTTTCTGAGGTTCAGCTGCAGATTGAGACATGCCACGACTGCGCCTTAAAATTTGCAAAAATTGGCCAAAATCAATGTTTTGGTTCGCATACGCCTCTTGCTTTGGGTGACCTCATAAGACGCGCAAAACATAGTCTAAATGACTCGAGAATGTTGAAGAGACGATAATTGCAGGAGGGATTGTGAAGTTCTCATTTCTTCCACGGCCATCCGTGCAGGGCAACGCCAAGATACATGGGCAAGTTCTCATTTCTACCGCCATCCGTGCAGGACAACGCCAAGATACATGGGCATCGCACAGCACACAAATTGGTGTTCAATTTTATTATAAGTTGAGATAAGGAACCATTTGCCAAGTTTAAGGGGATAAATCATCTTAGAATCTAAACCCCAGGAGCCACAAGAAAGCAGAAGCAATAGCTTTAACAATTTTATTCAACCTTCTCTAAAGAAACCAAATTAAGATCCATATAGTAGATCGATCCTCTTTTTTCCGTTGACATCATATTTTGCCTATTTAGAAAAGGAGCTGATGAACCTATTTCTAAGAATTAAACTTTTGTAAACAATGCATCTTAGAACTTATTTCTAATAAATAACGGATAGTCAAGTACTAAATGAAAGTTCCAACAAAATATAAAGAAACAATAATTTAAGTCACTTCACATGGCAATTATATTGGTTACATTGCCAAGTCCACATTCAAATTATACGAGTCTGGAAATTTCATATAGCCATAAACGGAACACAACTTCAAATAGCATTATGGAAAAACTGGACGATAAACGCAACACAGAACCTACACTCCAATCGTTCAATTGCACATTCCAAACCGGTGAATGAATCAGTGAATTCTGCAAAACAATCGTCACCAATCAGATACATAGCGACTAATAATTATTATTAGTCAGCCAGTCTAATTAGCTAGGACATAATACTTGGTTTAAGATCAAAATGACAACAAATTCTTGAGTAACTTACATATTTTATTGAAGGCCACAATATCACAACTCTGGACATACTCATTTATTGGTTCTTCCATGAGACGCTCTTCGATAAGTGTATCGACAGATACCAAGTCATCCACGATGGTAAGCATAATCTGAAGCTTCTTGATACCATATCCAACAGCAACGAGTTTAGCTGGCAACAAATGTGAGATGTTTTGTAAGCTTCCTTAAAATGCAATAAACTACATCAGAAAAGAAACACCACATTTTACAATTTCACCATGATAGTTCTTTTTCTAAAAACTTGGCTTGAAAACACATGCTGGTAACAGTCTGGGTACTATATCATGTATCCATGTTCGCTTAAAACAATCAAAGTCAAACTCAGAGAGTCTTCCCTGAAGCTAGGTTGCAATAGCCATTAGCATCATCATTAATCCCTAAAGGAAGAGAAAAACTTACACGCTCCCCATAGCAGACCCTCCATCTGCACACTTCTAACAGCTTCCTCAAGCTTTTTCATATCAGTTTCGTCATCCCATGGTTTTACATCCATCAGTACTGATGACTTCCCACCTAAAAAATGAGCATAAGGATTTATATATGGATTTAGTTTGATAATATATGAGAACGATAAAAATGAAATCTATAACATTGAAATAATTTGATAAGTATGTCAGATTAAAATAGCTTATAGATGATGTGGAAACTAAAGTAGATATGAATATGAAACTCCAATTAGGTTCTCTAGCTTTGGTCCACTTGTAATTAGGGAAAAGAGTCTTTGTGTATTATTATTATTTATTTATTGTTTTTGAGAATCTGCGAACTCACTCTCTTTCTTCTTTCCAGATGCCTTCACGGCTGCAGCACGTTCTTCAGCAGCCTTCTTCTCTTCCTCAGTCTCCTCACCAAACAAATCCACATCATCGTCATCGTCCTCCTCTGCAGCAGAGGCCTGAAATTCAGATATTGTGCTATTTGTAAGAATAAGCATTAAAAATGATGAACAAGTACTCAAAATCAATAAAGAATGGTTATTCAAAATTTACATTGCTCTATAAAACAGAGATAAAGAGATTAAACAAATAATCTATGTGCATGTGCATCCATGCAATAGCAAATAACTTATTCACTACAAAGAAATTCCTACACAACTAAGAATTATAAAGCAAGGATATTAATATCTTGCCTTAGTGTCTACAGCAGGAGGAGTTGCAATAGCCTCCTCAGGGGCAGGAGCTGATCCCTCAACTATAACACCAGATCCTTCAGCAGAAACTCCACTACAAAACCATATCATAATAAGTTAGCAAGCCAAAAACCTTAAAATACTGAAAATATTGTGCAACTAAGAAAGGACTTACGAAATCCTCAATAGTGCTTCAATGTGGTTGTACCACCGTGAAACATTGACATAGTCAGATGATGGAGGCTTTGAAAGAGAAGCATGAACAGTCAGATCATCTTTTGAAGCTTGGTATCTGAAACAAGGAGTAAAGAGAGAATCGAAATTGAGATTCAATTCATTGTTAGCTAGAAAAGAAAAAACTCTCATTACAACAGTGGCACTGTTCTGCACTCTACAAAGCCATGCTTCCATTGCCTACGTTTATGATATGAGAAGTTCAACTCTATGCAACATATTCCACAACTATGGTACAACCACACAGTAGCTTACAGAATTGATACTACTAATTCAGAAAATCTTCTCTCGCTCTTTTCCAGGATAGTGAGTCATTTTATATCTATCAAAACATAAATAGGTTATCTACATTACATACAAATGAGATTTCAAATAAATTATGCAACACAAATAAGTTTCTCAGGTTCAGGCAGGTGTCAAGAGTGCCCAAGCAGTTATCATTAAGTACAAGCATGTTGTAGAATGTTAATTGAATTAAATGATTGATGTGCAAAGGAACAGCAACAAAGTTTAACTAAGATTTATCCAATGAATCACATGTTTCATGCCCAGGCAGTTATCGTTAAGCATAAGCATGTTGTAGAATAATAGTTGAATTAAAACGATTGATCCGCAAAGGAACAGCAACAATCTAAAATTATTCAATGCATCACATGGTTCAGTTTTTATTTTGATTATTCTCTAGATATAAATAGAAGAGTAAAAACAAAAGTTGAAAATCCATTTAATAAATCTCCTTCGGGACAAATTCTCCAACTCGTATTCTTTTCATAATTTATGAAATAGAAAACTAGTCCTAATAAGGCGCCTCACAAAAAAATAAAATAATAACAATAAATAAAAAAATCTAAATCCAATAAAAACATTAAAAATACTCTAAAATGAAGTACAATTACCCTGTGATGTAACTGCGAGTTAAAAGGTAATCATCAAGCTTCTTGAGCCCAGCATCTGAGCCGAGGTTGCAGAATGCGACGGCCATTGCTTAATAGTAATACTCAGATCTGATAATTTAATTTGATTCAACCAAAAGGCATTACAAGATTGAATTAAAAGTGAAAATCTATGAAATTTTCAAGCTGTGTGTAGAGAGAGACTCACATGACCAGTGCTGGAGGCGTAGAGCTTGGAGAGAAACTTGGGAGTACGGAGAAAAATTAGGGTTTCATTGACCATATAAATGGCACGAGGAATTTTGGTTATTTCTACTCGGCCCCTCGATTATCGTGATTAATGATAATCACCCCCTACAGATTGCAGAAATGAAAATTCATTTTCGTGGCCCAACAAATATATAACTCATAAGGCAAGCCCGTCCATCTTGGGCTGTGCTAGATTGACCCACGTGAACAAATTATCCCCAATTTGTTATTTTATTGAAATTAATAGCTTGTTTGGTACAGTTAAAAATTCAATTAAAATTAATTTTTTATTGTTATTTTATTATTACAGTCTTTATTTTTGAATTCTTCTCTTATCGATTGGACCCACTTTATCTCTAACTGTCAGAAAATCAATTATCAAAATCACTACCAAACAAACACTATAAATATGTAAGAGGGTTGTAAACTATAATTTCAAAATTAAGAGATTAGGTCAATATTACAAAAATTAGGTCTTAATTAAAATTTATTCATTAAATAATTAATTAAAAAATATTTTGTTGATTAAGCCCATGTTTGGCTCTCATTAGTCTCCATTAAATTATAATTCAATTTTCTCAACTTTTCTTATCAACCATACATTTTTCAATAAAATAACACGTAAATCCAAAAAAAATCTTTTTTTAACCACACATTCTCCACAAATTTATTATTTCTCTCATTATAATGTGGAATAATGGAGGCCAAACGGATACTGAATACACTAAGGTCACATCATTATATAATTTATGGTCACAACTACTTACTGGTTATAATTACAGAAGTCGCAGTCACAAATCACAAATTTTGTAGATCACAATTTATCAAATCAATAGGTCACGTATTAGTCATCGATCACTAATCATGAATTTTATAGGATTGAATTCATTTATTTATCACAAATTATCAAATTAGTTGGTCACGGTTATTACTCGATCATCAATTATTAAAAATGGGCCAGAAATTAACAAATTTTGAGTCACGATTATAAATTTTGTCAGAATCTGACATTTTTTAGATCATGTATTATTTATTAGTTATAATCAATCAAATAATTGATCACAAACACTATTTTTCCCACCCGCTACCCCCAACACCACCACCACAACTAGTCAACCACCATCTTATACCACACCATTGCCACCGCCATCGACATTGGCATCGAATCCACCAACATTACTACCACCTCCACACCAGCATTGCTACTACATGCACCACCACCCTAAAAGTCATTGCACAACTACCGAAAAAGCAACACCATACCACAAAAACCACAAACCGTAGTGAGCCTAGTGGACTCGTGCTGTCAACACAGACACTAGCAATGGCAGCGTCGTTACTGCAGCAACGATGAGCACAAACGACGTCATTGCTATTGCAAAACAGTGTCGAGTGATACCGCTATCAGAGCGACGTTGCTGTAATAGCGGTCACAAGAGTGATTATGAGTACCGTGCTAACGGTGCCTCCGGCATGTTGTGTGAGAGAGAGAGAGAGAGAGAGAGAGAGAAAGAAGGGAAAGCGAAAAATGATAAGGGTTAGGAAGTGAAATTTGGTGGGGCCAGGTGGATACATAGATTAATTTTATTTTATAATATTATTATTAATATTAAACTTGGAATTATCAACTGTTTTTATTTTATTATAAATAAACTCCAAACTTAATTTTTGAAATTGAAACCTAAAAAACTTGGTTACACGTAATTTCCACAAAAGGAAATCCATATCCTTCTCAGAGGCCCAACAGCCATCGAATAACCCAACAAAGGATAAATTGTTTTCAGAAATTTTCAAAAACAGCCATATTTTAGATTTAAGAGAGGGGAGAGGGGGGTACCGGAGGTGTACTAATTAGTGGAATCCCAAAACCTACTTTCTTTCCTGACAAAATCACTTACGACTAAGGCTAATTCGAAACTTTCCCACTCCGAAGGTGGGGTTACTTAAAGATAAAAATAAAGTAAGGGTATGTTTGATAGGATGAATTTTCCATGGAAAATGGAAAAGGAATTCCATTTTCCAATTTTAAGAGTGTTTGATGACTCTTTTTTTCCATGAAAATACATTTCTTGGTTGTCTTGCCACATAGGATTTTTCAAGGTTTTGATTTTCCAAGTTACTGTAGCTATTTTTTTTTTGTTATTATTATTATTATTATTATTATTATTATTATTATTATTATTATTTTGTGTTAGCAATGGAAACAAATTTTAAAAATTATTGTAAAAAAATATTTTCCTTTAATTGACAATATCCATGTAACAAAGCCAAATGAACACCCAAAGATAGATGATTTTCTTGAATTTTTTTGTTTGTTTGTTTTTTTTTTTGGCAATGGAAATAAATTTCATTCCCAATACCAGTAAATTATATTCCTCTAATTGACAATTTTCATGTAAAACAAAGTCAAACGGACATAAAAAAAAACACTTTAATTTAAATATTTTCCAAGTGGAAAATTATATCAATCAAACACAATAATTTACAATTTTCAGGAAAACAATTTCCCATCAATTCAATTCCTTGAAATTCGTTTTTTTTCCACTCAAATTCTACCTTTACAATCAAACAGACTCTAAATGGAAAAAAATGTCTACCCAAATATCCCAGACTTGGTCGATAATCTAATGTTCAAAATTTAAAAGGCTTTTCTTCACTAGACAGAGTTAATATTATTAAAAATAATCATAAAGCTTGAGGAGATCAACTCTGCGAGACAATGGACTAGGCAACAAGGACAATAAAAGACGATTCATGCTAATCTTGACAAATAGCAAGTTTAAATGACTCATAAAGATCAAAGTGAGAGTAATCTCATGCATTTTTTTAGCTCTGAGATAGTATATATCACCTTTCCCCATGTAGTCGTTTGTTAAAATTAGGGTATAGATCATTGTACTACTACGGAAGCCTATGACTATATATACACAATATTCACATTCGACGGGTGAATCTTTTAAAGTTAAAAAAAAAATAGATTGTCTTTGGGTCGAGGAACATTCTTTTTAGGCGACGAGTTAGTAATAGTAAATAAAAGAAATAAAGCTCTGCTTTGCTGTGAACACATAGTTTTTAAACATGTTATAACAACTGAAAGTGACCGTGCAACAGATAATCTCTTTTTCAACTTCCCCCATATTTACCACCAAATGCTTAAAAGAAACAGTAGGTGCATATAAAGAAATCAAAGAACACCACGCTAACCAAAAATGATTGAAATATAAATAAAGTGATGCTTCATTATAAAGCAAATCTATCCCTTCTTCCTCACTCAAGAAAATTATCAACCAATCAATGAATTCACTAATTGAAAGCCACCACTCTATAATGAGGATGTGTTGGTACTGTTGGAAAAATAATTAGTTGCAGCAGTGATCAGAACAATATAATGCAGAAATATAAAACTTATCGTCCGATCGAGTCTCGTGACAGCACGATGTCCTAAAGTGAAATTGCCCGTCAATAATTGCCGTGACCTCCGTGGACAATCACTCCCAGGATACAACGATCGTAAACCACTTATGCAGCAATCACGAATGATTTTTCTAGAACTCTCAATTGTACTCCAGAATAGGTATAAAAACCCGAATATAAGAAATTCACAATATGAAAAGAGTGATTGATTCTATTTTCTTTTTGTGTGTCTTTTCCCAAAACAAGATATGGGTTTATATAGGCAAGATGGTAGTAACAGTCTTCACCATGTTAATGCAGAATTTTAATGACTGAGTAGTGGGTGTTTTAATGGCAGTTAGTGGGTTGTTACAAAAACAAACAGTCATAAAATACTGGCTAGTTTTACCCATTAAATAATGAAGAAAAAAATATTTATTTTAGTCAAGGAAGCCCAAGGCCCCAAGGCCCAAATCAAGACATTTTAATATTTACGTGGGGAGTGATTCGAACCCCTGACGTCCCACACAAATGTTACATTTCCCACCACTTTAGCACTTTATCTAATTTGATTATTTCTTTCACATTTTATATTTATACCATAAATATATAACAGATGTTTCATGACGGAAGCGTTTGTAAGTAGAGCAAAACTTCAGCTCATGTTCACAGTAAACCTCTTGGTTTCTAACCTTACTTTTTGGCAACTTCGCCCTTGTTTGAGCAATGTTCTTTTGAAGAAAATATATTCTTAAATAGTATTTTGACATCATTTCAATCACATTATTCGATAAAATAATATTATACACAAGTCCAAAACTTTTCCTCATTTTTTAATCACATTTCCCTTCAATACATTATTCAAAAATGCATTTTCCCCCCAAAATAGGGCTCAAACAAGAGCTTAATTTCCAGCATACACACCAATTCCTCGGCAACATCAATTTCAACCAAGACCCTCGCATAAGATACCCTATCTTTCGAGGATGTGAGTTTATCAATTACAATTGGTTTGCCCACCATGGAGACAATTTTTCCTAAGGCTCTTGCATTCCAGAAATCCAAAGGTAATCTTGACAGGTTGACCATACCGACATCATACAAATCTCTTTTTCGTCAAACTCAAAACATTTTGACATAATTTTTAGCATCAAAGGTTTTCCGAACACAAGATATAGTCCTTTATCTCGTACACATTGCTTATCCACGTCATTCTCAAATTTGAAAATGAGTCAACCACTATTATGCACATAGTATTGATACTTTACCTTATACGAGTTGCAAAGTTGGATCAAAGCCATCTTACTTGGAAACCGTCTTGCAAAATAGCTGACCAAGCAAGACCCCCAAGCATCTTCAACTTCGTCCAAGTCTTGATCATCTAAAATAACCTGACCATACTGTTTGACAAACTTTTCCAGCTTAATTCTGTCATCGTGTTTATGATTTTCCGTGAATAGATTTACCCATGGTGCTTTGATCGATTCTTGGACGGGAAGATTACTCATTTCAGCATCATTACAGATTTTCTGAGGTTCAGCTGCAGATTGAGACATGCCACGACTGCGCCTTAAAATTTGCAAAAATTGGCCAAAATCAATGTTTTGGTTCGCATACGCCTCTTGCTTTGGGTGACCTCATAAGACGCGCAAAACATAGTCTAAATGACTCGAGAATGTTGAAGAGACGATAATTGCAGGAGGGATTGTGAAGTTCTCATTTCTTCCACGGCCATCCGTGCAGGGCAACGCCAAGATACATGGGCAAGTTCTCATTTCTACCGCCATCCGTGCAGGACAACGCCAAGATACATGGGCATCGCACAGCACACAAATTGGTGTTCAATTTTATTATAAGTTGAGATAAGGAACCATTTGCCAAGTTTAAGGGGATAAATCATCTTAGAATCTAAACCCCAGGAGCCACAAGAAAGCAGAAGCAATAGCTTTAACAATTTTATTCAACCTTCTCTAAAGAAACCAAATTAAGATCCATATAGTAGATCGATCCTCTTTTTTCCGTTGACATCATATTTTGCCTATTTAGAAAAGGAGCTGATGAACCTATTTCTAAGAATTAAACTTTTGTAAACAATGCATCTTAGAACTTATTTCTAATAAATAACGGATAGTCAAGTACTAAATGAAAGTTCCAACAAAATATAAAGAAACAATAATTTAAGTCACTTCACATGGCAATTATATTGGTTACATTGCCAAGTCCACATTCAAATTATACGAGTCTGGAAATTTCATATAGCCATAAACGGAACACAACTTCAAATAGCATTATGGAAAAACTGGACGATAAACGCAACATAGAACCTACACTCCAATCGTTCAATTGCACATTCCAAACCGGTGAATGAATCAGTGAATTCTGCAAAACAATCGTCACCAATCAGATACATAGCGACTAATAATTATTATTAGTCAGCTAGTCTAATTAGCTAGGACATAATACTTGGTTTAAGATCAAAATGACAACAAATTCTTGAGTAACTTACATATTTTATTGAAGGCCACAATATCACAACTCTGGACATACTCATTTATTGGTTCTTCCATGAGACGCTCTTCGATAAGTGTATCGACAGATACCAAGTCATCCACGATGGTAAGCATAATCTGAAGCTTCTTGATACCATATCCAACAGCAACGAGTTTAGCTGGCAACAAATGTGAGATGTTTTGTAAGCTTCCTTAAAATGCAATAAACTACATCAGAAAAGAAACACCACATTTTACAATTTCACCATGATAGTTCTTTTTCTAAAAACTTGGCTTGAAAACACATGCTGGTAACAGTCTGGGTACTATATCATGTATCCATGTTCGCTTAAAACAATCAAAGTCAAACTCAGAGAGTCTTCCCTGAAGCTAGGTTGCAATAGCCATTAGCATCATCATTAATCCCTAAAGGAAGAGAAAAACTTACACGCTCCCCATAGCAGACCCTCCATCTGCACACTTCTAACAGCTTCCTCAAGCTTTTTCATATCAGTTTCGTCATCCCATGGTTTTACATCCATCAGTACTGATGACTTCCCACCTAAAAAATGAGCATAAGGATTTATATATGGATTTAGTTTGATAATATATGAGAAAGATAAAAATGAAATCTATAACATTGAAATAATTTGATATGTATGTCAGATTAAAATAGCTTATAGATGATGTGGAAACTTAAAGTAGATATGAATATGAAACTCCAATTAGGTTCTCTAGCTTTGGTCCACTTGTAATTAGGGAAAAGAGTCTTTGTGTATTATTATTATTTATTTTTTTTTTTTGAGAATCTGCGAACTCACTCTCTTTCTTCTTTCCAGATGCCTTCACGGCTGCAGCACGTTCTTCAGCAGCCTTCTTCTCTTCCTCAGTCTCCTCACCAAACAAATCCACATCATCGTCATCGTCCTCCTCTGCAGCAGAGGCCTGAAATTCAGATATTGTGCTATTTGTAAGAATAAGCATTAAAAATGATGAACAAGTACTCAAAATCAATAAAGAATGGTTATTCAAAATTTACATTGCTCTATAAAACAGAGATAAAGAGATTAAACAAATAATCTATGTGCATGTGCATCCATGCAATAGCAAATAACTTATTCACTACAAAGAAATTCCTACACAACTAAGAATTATAAAGCAAGGATATTAATATCTTGCCTTAGTGTCTACAGCAGGAGGAGTTGCAATAGCCTCCTCAGGGGCAGGAGCTGATCCCTCAACTATAACACCAGATCCTTCAGCAGAAACTCCACTACAAAACCATATCATAATAAGTTAGCAAGCCAAAAACCTTAAAATACTGAAAATACTGTGCAACTAAGAAAGGACTTACGAAATCCTCAATAGTGCTTCAATGTGGTTGTACCACCGTGAAACATTGACATAGTCAGATGATGGAGGCTTTGAAAGAGAAGCATGAACAGTCAGATCATCTTTTGAAGCTTGGTATCTGAAACAAGGAGTAAAGAGAGAATCGAAATTGAGATTCAATTCATTGTTAGCTAGAAAAGAAAAAACTCTCATTACAACAGTGGCACTGTTCTGCACTCTACAAAGCCATGCTTCCATTGCCTACGTTTATGATATGAGAAGTTCAACTCTACGCAACATATTCCACAACTATGGTACAACCACACAGTAGCTTACAGAATTGATACTACTAATTCAGAAAATCTTCTCTCGCTCTTTTCCAGGATAGTGAGTCATTTTATATCTATCAAAACATAAATAGGTTATCTACATTACATACAAATGAGATTTCAAATAAATTATGCAACACAAATAAGTTTCTCAGGTTCAGGCAGGTGTCAAGAGTGCTCAAGCAGTTATCATTAAGTACAAGCATGTTGTAGAATGTTAATTGAATTAAAATGATTGATGTGCAAAGGAACAGCAACAAAGTTTAACTAAGATTTATCCAATGAATCACATGTTTCATGCCCAGGCAGTTATCGTTAAGCATAAGCATGTTGTAGAATAATAGTTGAATTAAAACGATTGATCCGCAAAGGAACAGCAACAAACTAAAATTATTCAATGCATCACATGGTTCAGTTTTTATTTTGATTATTCTCTAGATATAAATAGAAGAGTAAAAACAAAAGTAGAAAATCCATTTAATAAATCTCCTTCGGGACAAATTCTCCAACTCGTATTCTTTTCATAATTTATGAAATAGAAAACTAGTCCTAATAAGGCGCCTCACAAAAAAATAAAATAATAGCAACAAATAAAAAAATCTAAATCCAATAAAAACATTAAAAATACTCTAAAATGAAGTACAATTACCCTGTGATGTAACTGCGAGTTAAAAGGTAATCATCAAGCTTCTTGAGCCCAGCATCTGAGCCGAGGTTGTAGAATGCGACGGCCATTGCTTAATAGTAATACTCAGATCTGATATAATTTAATTTGATTCAACCAAAAGGTATTACAAGATTGAATTAAAAGTGAAAATCTATGAAATTTTCAAGCTGTGTGTAGAGAGAGACTCACATGACCAGTGCTGGAGGCGTAGAGCTTGGAGTGAAACTTGGGAGTACGGAGAAAAATTAGGGTTTCATTGAGCATATAAATGGCACGAGGAATTTTGGTTATTTCTACTCAGCCCCTCGATTATCGTGATTAATGATAATCACCCCCTACAGATTGCAGAAATGAAAATTCATTTTTGTGGCCCAATATATATATAGCTCATAAGGCAAGCCCGTCCATCTTGGGCTGTGCTAGATTGACCCACGTGAACAAATTATCCCCAATTTCTTATTTTATTGAAATTAATAGCTTGTTTGATACAGCTAAAAATTCAATTAAAATCAATTTTTTATCATTATTTTATTATTACAGTCTTTATTTTTTAATTCTTCTCTCATCGATATGACCCACTTTATCTCTAACTATCAGAAAATCAATTATTAAAATCACTACCAAACAAATACTATAAATATGTAAGAGGGTTGTAAACTATAATTTCAAAATTAAGAGATTAGGTCAATATTACAAAAATTAGGTCTTAATTAAAATTTATTCATTAAATAATTAATTAAAAAATATTTTGTTGATTAAGCCCATGTTTGGCTCTCATTAGTCTCCATTAAATTATAATTCAATTTTCTCAACTTTTCTTATCAACCATACATTTTTCAATAAAATAACATGTAAATCCAAAAAAAAATATTTTTTTAACCACACATTCTCCACAAATTTATTATTTCTCTCATTATAATGTGGAATAATGGAGGCCAAACGGATACTAAATACACTAAGGTCACAACGTTATATAATTTATGGTCACAACTACTTACTGGTTATAATTACAGAAGTCACAGTCACAAATCACAAATTTTGTAGATCACAATTTATCAAATCAATAGGTCACGTATTAGTCATCGATCACAAATCATGAATTTTATAGGATTGAATTTATTTATTTATCACAAATTATCAAATTAGTTGGTCACGGTTATTTCTCGATCATCAATTATTAAAAATGGGCCAGAAATTAACAAACTTTGAGTCACGATTATAAATTTTGTCAGAATCTAACATTTTTTAGATCATGTATTATTTATTAGTTATAATCAACCAAATAATTGATCACAAACACTATTTTTCCCACCCACTACCCCCAACACCACCACCACAACTAGTCAACCACCATCTTATACCACACCATTGCCACCACCATCGACATTGGCATCGAATCCACCAACATTACTACCACCTCCACACCAGCATTGCTACTACATGCACCACCACCCTAAAAGTCATTGCACAACTACAGAAAAAGCAACACCATGCGACAAAAACCACAAACTGTAGTGAGCCTAGTGGACTCGTGCTGTCAACACAGACACTAGCAAATGCAGCGTCGTCACTACAGCAACGATGAGCACAAACGACGCCATTGCTATTGTAAAACAGTGTCGAGTGATACCGCTATCAGAGCGACGTTGCTGTAACAGCGGTCACAAGAGTGATTATGAGTACTGCGCTGACGGTGCCTCCGGCATGTTGTGCGAGAGAGAGAAGGGAAAGCGGAAAATGATTAGGGTTAGGAAGTGAAATTTGGTGGGGCCAGGTGGATACATAGATTAATTTTATTTTATAATATTATTATTAATATTAAACTTGGAATTATCAACTGTTTTTATTTTATTATAAATAAACTCCAAACTTAATTTTTGAAATTGAAACCTAAAAAACTTGGTTACATGTAATTTCCACAAAAGGAAATCCATATCCTTCTGATAGGCCCAACAGCCATCGAATAACCCAATAAAGGATAAATTGTTTTCAGAAATTTTCAAAAATAGCCATATTTTAGATTTAAGAGAGGGGTGAGGGGGGTACCGGAGGTGTACTAATTAATGGAATCCCAAAACCTACTTTCTTTCCTGACAAAATCACTTACGACTAAGGCTAATTCGAAACTTTCCCACTCCGAAGGTGGGGTTACTTAAAGATAAAAATAAAGTAAGAGCATGTTTGATAGGAAGGATTTTTCATGGAAAATGGAAAATGAATTCCATTTTCCAATTTTAAGAGTGTTTGACGACTCTTTTTTTCCATGAAAATACATTTCTTGGTTGTCTTGCCACATAGGATTTTTCAAGGTTTTGATTTTCCAAGTTACTGTAGCTATTTTTTTTCGTTTTTATTATTATTATTATTATTTTGTGTTATCAATGGAAACAAATTCTAAGAATTATTGTAAAAAAATATTTTCTTTTAATTGACAATATCCATGTAACAAAGCCAAACGAACACCCAAAGATAAATGATTTTCTTGAATTTTTTTGTTTGTTTTTTTTTTTTTTTTGGCAATGGAAACAAATTTCATTCCCTTGACCAGTAAATTATATCCCTCTAATTCACAATTTTCATGTAAAACAAAGTCAAACGGACATAAAAAAAAACACTTTAATTTAAATATTTTCCAAGTGGAAAATTATACCAATCAAACACAATAATTTATAATTTCCAGGAAAACTATTTCCCATCAATTCAATTTCTTGAAATTCGTTTTCTTTTCACTCAAATTCCACATTTACAATCAAACAGACCCTAAATGGAAAAAAATGTCTACCCAAATATCCCAGACTTGGTCGATAATCTAATGTTCAAAATTTAAAAGGCTTTTCTTCACTAGACAGAGTTAATACTATTAAAAATAATCATAAAGCTTGAGGAGATCAACTCTGCGAGACAATGGACTAGGCAACAAGGACAATAAAAGACGATTCAT
>NC_036248.1:5220113-5231960 GCF_002742605.1 Olea europaea var. sylvestris
TGGAAAAATAATTAGTTGCAGCAGTGATCAGAACAATATAATGCAGAAATATAAAACTTATCGTCCGATCGAGTCTCGTGACATCACGATGCCTTAAAGTGAAATTGCCCGTCAATAATTGCCGTGACCTCCGTGGACAATCACTCCCAGGATACAACGATCGTAAACCACTTATGCAGCAATCACGAATGATTTTTCTAGAACTCTCAATTGTACTCCAGAATAGGTATAAAAACCCGAATATAAGAAATTCACAATATGAAAAGAGTGATTGATTCTATTTTCTTTTTGTGTGTCTTTTCCCAAAACAAGATATGGGTTTATATAGGCAAGATGGTAGTAACAGTCTTCACCATGTTAATGCAGAATTTTAATGACTGAGTAGTGGGTGTTTTAATGGCAGTTAGTGGGTTGTTACAAAAACAAACAGTCATCAAATACTGGCTAGTTTTACCCATTAAATAATGAAGAAAAAAATATTTATTTTAGTCAAGGAAGCCCAAGGCCCCAAGGCCCAAATCAAGACATTTTAATATTTACATGAGGAGTGATTCGAACCCCTGACGTCCCACACAAATGTCACATTTCCCACCACTTTGGCACTTTATCTAATTTGATTATTTCTTTCATATTTTATATTTATACCATAAATATATAACAGGTACCTGTGGTGGGGAGGGTACAGAACAAGCAAAATGCCTCCAGAAGTATTCCATTGCCATCCTCTTGTTACTCCACTGGTTCCAATTCTGCCCCGAGCCTCGCCAAAATCTGAACAAAAACGAACGCTGCAAAACAAATATTGTCAAGGAAGGAGGATGGTATCTACGAAAATGAAGCTCATCCGGGTTCTAGTTCTCATTTTATGCATTGCTTCAATACTCCGACTTCTCAAACTCACGATAATAACATCATCCCAATCTCTGCCTCCAGCTGGATCACCTCTTATTCGTCAGCAAAAATGTTCGTCGTCTTCTTCAATGTGCAGGAATGATATTTCGCCTGAAAATGCAAATCCCAGTATTCTTACTGAAAAGGAAAACCGATTTCTCTTGGATCTTGTTTCTAGGAGAATTCCCTGCAAACTTCTTGTTTTTGGGCTTGAACCCCAATACTTGAGCCTTGCCTCCGTGAATGCTGGTGGATTCACCGTCTTCATTGTAGACAATCCCGAGAAAATAATTACTGTGAAAGCTACAAACAAGACTCAAGTCTACAAAGTCGAGTACCAGACTATTGCTGCTGAAGCATACAAGCTGCTAAAGCACGCCAGAGAAAATCCAGATTGTTCACTTAGGCTCCATCTGCCCAAATTATCAAGGTGTAAACTAGCATTAAAAAATCTCCCGCACGAAGTTTTCAATACAAAGTGGGATGTGGTGGTGGTGGACGGACCACGTGGGGACACACCAGATTCTCCGGGGAGAATGGCAGCCATCTACACTGCTAGTATACTAGCACGAAAAGGAAATGTTACGGACATTTTAGTACATGATGTAGATAGAATGATTGAGAAGTGGTTCTCATCGGAATTCTTGTGTGAGAAGAACTTGGTTTCTTCAAAAGGAAGATTCTGGAATTTTAGAATATTCAGGGAACCTAATGCCACTACATTTTGCACAATATAAACATACCAACACCACTTGCCAAACTCCATTTCTCACAAATTGCGAATGATGATCTTTTCTTTCAAGGACTATGCATGACAAGCTCAAGAACTGCGACAAATCTTGTGCATAAATAAACAGCCCCAGGGTTCGGCTCTTCATACTGTATAATTTTTTGAAGGACACCGCACACATTTCCAGTTTACAGACCGTTGCAAGCTCAATTGTGAGACATACCAAGACAGTAACTAATTGAATCAGTGTTTATTTTTATATGAAAACGATCTAAACTTAAGGCAATAAGGATTCTGCTTCGTATCAGAAGGCACTGCTTGTGCATATTGCTTAACAACGATCTGAACTTATTGAGCTTCAGTTTGATGGGAATTAAAATCAGATTTTTACTATATCTTAATAAAAGTTGATGAAATATGCCATTCAAAAGTTGTGGATCGTACGAAATATGTGGTTAAAATTAATCGTTGACTTTGGCTTAAATTAAAATCTAGATTTTAATTCCTATTGAGCTCATATATGTCTAGGGTAACCAGTAAAAATTACTTATTTTAAACCTTATTAGTTTGGGTCTGTCTGATAGTGATTATGAGAATTGATTTTTTCACTGTTAGAAAGAAAAGTGGAGGCCACCTATGAATGAAAAAATCAAATATAACGGTTGAAATAGTAAAATAATAGTCAAAAAATTAATATTTTTTTTAGTGAAAAAGCATTATCAAATGGGGGCTTTATTTATAAGTGAAGTTACATATGAGTAAACTTTTAAGTCTACCCAAACTTGCTAAAATATTTAACCTTAGACAAGCGCACATAAGCCAATATTGAAGAATAAATTTTTAAGTGATTGAGTTTCTCTATTATTAATTAACCATCACAAGTCACTTTGATAAAGATGTGATTGAGGCAAGAATTAAACATTGACCTCTTCTTAGACTTTCTGTTACCTAATTTAGTTGTGATTGTCTGCTTCTCCAGTTATATAGTGTCCCTTTTTTTCCCGTATACACCAACTATACAAAAGTTCATGTTAAGGGATAATGGGATATAATCCCACATCGAATAAAAATGAAAGCATAGACCAATTAATAAGGGTTTGGATTGATATTGAACTTCAGGTCTTAAAATGACATCAGAGCCACTATCTTTTAGGGACATGTTAAGGGATAAAATCTCACATCGAATAAAGATGATTAATAAGATTAACATTTCAAAATGGAACCCAATTTCTAACAGTTTAGAGAACATCTCATTTTCTGCCTGTAGGAAGCTATTACTATCCCATGGAGATCTCTTCTAAGGTGGTTGTCTGTAGCGACAAAAAAAATTATGTTTTGCTTCGTTTCAAAATAAAATTTTAGAACTCGAATATAAATTGGGTTATATTATTACGTCGTTATGATATTTCCTTAAGAGTTCAAATTAAAATTTTGGTCACGATAGTAAAGTTTCGCATACATGTTTTTAAAAATTTTGTAAGGTGTCGAGATCTCATTTAGACGACAAATTTTTATTTTGTTACATTATTGTGACAACACACTTTTTATTAATTGCTACCTCTATTATGTCCTTAAATTTTAAAATTAGATACACTTGTTATATTGTACCAAATAACCCCAAATTCGATTCCATTAGCTTGAATTCTTCTTACGATTTTTCCATCCTCAAAATTTATTAACTACCCCACTTACTAGATTAACCTCCATTTTTTTATTCTATTTGTTAACTACCAATATATATATCACAGCCACAATTTTATACGAAATTTAAATTAAAGCCATCCCTTTTGTTTTGAAATTCATAAGTTTGTTTTGAAAAACTCAAATTTATACTCCCTTAACCACGTTTTCTTTCCAATTGAATTTGTCATTTTTTCATAGATTAAAGAACCTTTAAATCTGAAAATTCTTTGAAGAGGACGCTAAAAGTACGCTACATTCTATTTCTTTGGACACGAAAGGGTATTCAAACTTCAAGCATTAAGATAAGGTGATTTTCAGCACTTTTGTAAGTGATGTAGGAATTATTCGTTTTCAATTTGCATTAAATTTGTTATTGTGTTACTCATGATGAAATCACTATTTGGTGGTTTAAACAAGTTATGAAGATATGACTATGACACATGAAATGGGGTTATCAAAATCTAAGAGTAAGCGGACGACTGATCACCAATTCGCTTGAAATTGATGGAGATACAATTAACTAAAGTTTGCTTTTCTGAAAATATATATTTTTATCATATACTTAAGTGCTTCCTACTGAGTATTATTTATAGTACTCATACCTACAAAAAATTTTACAAGCTAAGATCGAGGCATGGTAGTGGTTGGCATAGTGGCAAGTGTTCGGCGATCTGAAATGCTTTCAACTTCTAGTTAAAAATTTCCATTTATATAAATATTTTATGGATACTTAGATGACACTTTTTAGAAATACTTTTAATGATTATTTTGTCTAGTTTCATAGACAATGCAGGTTAACTAGAATTTAGAAGTGTTGGATTGAATATGTATAAAGTTTAATTTATGCTGGGTTAAAATTTCAGATTCTGTCATCCTATTTGAAAATGGTATAACTTGGGCTACGATCCATTTTTTAAGTGAAATCAGTGGAATTTGAAAGGTCTATGAGTAATAGTGGCTTTTGGAATTTCTCAAAAATATTATCCAAAAAAAAAAGTTATGTCTGTTTTAGTAAACTACGTTGGGTTGAATCCGAGTTTTCTGTCCACCATTTTCGAACAATATTTTTATGCTTCAAACATTATCGTCGGGAACCCAAATTTTTATATGTGGTACATATATGAATGCTTTAATCCCTGTAAGAATTTCATAATTTTTAATAGACATTTTGCTAGGCCAAATAAATTTTTCTTCCGCTGTTGTTAAATCTGTAATTGTCGAATTGCCTCCAAATCTTTTCCAAAATCAAATTTTTGCTACATTTGCCTAAGTTTATATGGATAACTACTTTCCATTATATTTTTATATATTTTAAAAACTAAAAAAAATATATTTGGATTTATAAAATACTTTGGCTAACATCAAAGGGGTTGAACCAAAGAAGAAAATGATTATTATTTTTAACGTTTCGGGTTCCGAGAATTCGGAGCATTACAACTTGGTATCAGAGCTTTGGTTTATTTTTCTGTAAACTTGCAATAGAAACCATATCTTAGGAGTGTTATGTCACATATAAAGTTGATCAAAATTTTTTAATGAGAATCCTGAGCACTATGCCCGCCATAGCCGCGCCATGCCGATTTTGAAGTAAAAAAAGTTTTATGAATATGCTTGTATCTATGTGATGATTATAGAAAACTTATTTCAGATACAACATTTGAAATGTATTTATGAATATCAATATATGTCTAAGTTGAATACCTTTTTATGAATAATCATTATTTTGCAAAGTATTTTGAGAACGTGACCATATTAAATGTTTATTTAAGCCCTTGAGAATTAACTAAAACTTATTAGATGCCCACTAATTGGACTTTGAATAACTGGTAGGAAGATGAGTTCATTGATGCCTCGTCGATGTGAGATCTGAAAGTCCAAGAATGAATAACCAAGAGGGGGTAAATTGGTTATTTAAATCTTTTTCGATAATAAGTGCTAATATAAACAATATGCAAATAAAATACAGAGCAAACAAGATAATTTTGAAAAATAATAAGAGAAAGGGATAGAGAATGCAAACGATGTGTTATAGAGGTTCGATCCAATCACGATCTACGTCCCCCTTTACCAAGCTCTCCGTCACGGGGAATGTCTTTTTCACTAAATATGATTGATTTATGGTGCATCCAACCTTCTACAAAGCTTTCGATGACTTACAAACAAAGAGCACCGATCCTCTTACAACGTTGAGCTTTCCGGAACCTCAATACGACCCACAATTCAATCAAAAGTAAACTTTACAAAAAGGAATATTCTTCCACAATAAAGATATATTCAAAGTTCAGTACGATGGAAAGAAGTAGACTAATACTTTAATGAATGGCAATAAGTAAAGTTCAAGTGTTAAGTTTGAAAAACTTTGATAAATAAAATGATTTTCTAAAGTAAACTCAATCAAAAGTTTTTCAAAAGTGAATGAATTGATAGAGATAAATAAAGAGTAGAGAGTTAAAGCTTGAAATTATCTCAATTATTATCTCAATTTAATGCTCTTGGAAGTTAAAATGATAAAAGCAAGAGGTTGGGGTATTTATAGAGTCCAAAACATTAAAAAATCTGAATTTATGGATGACTCATCTGGTCAACCACCTCTTGTCCGGAAGACCAATGTAGCCGTTTGTACAGTAAAAATCAGAAGTCAGAATGGTCAAATTCTGGACCGTTGGAGGGAGTCCGGTCGACCGCCTCTCTGGGCCGTTGACCGCCCCAACAGTGCTGTATTTTCACGTTTTGGTCTCGTTTGTTCCGATTTGAAAGTTTTGAAGTATATGGACTTTTGGAGAATATTTTTAATTTAATTTTCATAAGAAAATGTCTTTAAAGTTCATATATCATTTTTAAAAGTCATTTTCATGATTGATCAAAAAGGTTGCATTCGAATTAGTGCACAAAAATTGTTTTTAATTATAGCAAGATTTTGAGCTTAACTATTCTTTGTCAAATATCAAAGCATTAGTACCTTTATATTTTGCCTAAGAAATCAAGTCTTTACTCCAAAATTTTCCTCGTCTTGATCTTTCTTTGATATCATTTCTCACGCTCTTGATCTCGATCTTTCTTGGCATTTATCTCTTAAACTTTTTGTCTCGAATGATTTGGCTTGAATACATGGCTTCCACTTTGATCTTCATTTGAAGTCTGATAATACATGATTCATTTGAACATTGAACTATCATCACTAAAAAGAATTTGTTAGAAATAAAAATAATCTCATTTATTATAATCAAAACATTGAGGATTAAATCGACCATATGTCAACAATTTTTCCTTTTTGATTATGATAAACAAGATGATTTGTAAGATAAGTGAGATGGTGGTGGATCAACACCCTCCTATTTGCCTGGTAGTGCTCAGCGTTTCGTCTACTCTGTCCAGTATATATGATCTGAAAAATGAAGGCGGGGCTTCCTCCCCCGTTTTACCTCCGGTGTGAGAATTAGTTTATAGGCTTGGAAAAATGTGATTGGAATTCTAATGGTGAAAAAGAGAGATAGAGAGAGAGAACCTTCTACCTGTGTCGCGTCCGGAGGTATTTATAGACATTAGGGGCCGGATAACCGCCGGGCGAATGTGGTGCCACGTGTCCCACATGGGTGTTCCCACTATGCCTACGTTCTGAGTGGGGGGTCTCTAGTTTCCCGCCTGGAGATTGTTTCTGTATTAGCGGCCATGGAACCTAGTTAATTCACTAGGAATTTTATGGCTAAGTGTTTGGATAGGCAATCCCATGCCAGTTGTAGACGTCGCGTAGTGGTAGAGCGCCTCTAGGGGGTCGACGTCATCGCGTAGTGGTAGAGCGCCCCTTGGAGGTAGTGGTGGAGCGTCCCTAGGGGGTTGACGACCTCGCGTCGAAGTGCTGTGATCCATCTTACTTGCCGTCGAGGTTGGTTTCCTCTATCAACCTATATCATTAGCCCCCCTACCCCTCGTCGATGTTCTCAACAAGGGATAGCAATTTTCTTTATTTAGGTTGGTTTGAAAATTTTCCTTCCCCCCTTTTTTTTGACAAAGGAGTAGTTCGTATTAATAAGTCGAACAATGTAAATGCGATCGAGTGGTAATTTTAATGCACACATGGCACCCCACCAATGGTCCCAATATTGGAGGGAAAATTCCCTCCAAAAGTTAGAATTCTTATGTTTATAAAAGGGGGGTAATTCCTATTTTGGAGAATCACTTTCACTTTTACTCAACATCCTAGGACTCCTCCCTTCTAAGGTAATTTTCTCTCATCTTTTAATCCAAAGTCTTGCTTTGAATTTCTTCTCTTCATCTTCTTTGTTGTCATATATAAAACTATTCTTTCTTCTCCTTCCAATGAGAAAAGTGATGGGTATAGTGACTCGACCGGACCTTCATCAGAGGGTATGGGAGGGGATCCAACCAACCCACGGGGGGCCGGTCGACGACCAGTCGTAGGGCTGGTCGACGGTCGACCAGCCTTCGGGCTGGCCGTCCCCCGCCCTCTCCTAAGTCTTGCAGCCTATCTGACCCATCGATCCGACCCTCTAGTGACTCGCCTCCTTCATCTGGTAGATCTCTTCATGATATTAATAGTGAAACTCATTCAATCGATTCTCAGGCGTTTGTTCCAAATCCCCCGAAGAGGCATATTAGTTCTTCCAAATTTTCAAATCAAAATTTAGAAATCGGGTGAGACCCGGCTGGTGAGGTTGTCCCCCTAGATATCCCAAAAAGTTATAGTCTTTACAATTCACCACTTAAGTTGGAAAAATGTCTAGGTAAGTATGATCGGGTGGATGACTACGTTTATAGAGCCCCCGGTCCTAAAGAAAGACTCCCCGCGTCCGACTCCCGCGAGATAGCCGTGTACAAGGACGTTATGGACGAGGGTCTTCGGTTCCCCATTCATCCCTTTTTTGTCGATTTTCAACGAGTTCCACCTTACTCCTAGTCAAATTAATCCTAATGCGTGGAGAAAAGCGTTATATTTTCTATATGTCTGTCTTAAACGGGGAATTTCGCTTTCAATGGATCTTTTCAGGTGTGTCTTCGAAATGCATGAGCTAGTTCAATGTAATACATTTGTCTATTTTACCACTAGGGTTCCTTTACAATTTCTTAAGTTTAGAAATTCGAATAGAGGATGGAAGTCTCGATTTTTCTTCGTCCGGCCTTCAACGGGTCAATTTTCTTTTAACACTAATTGGCGACACCCCCAAATTCGTCTTTTCAATAGCAAGTAGAAGTTACCCCCTTTTTAGGAGTTCAAATTCAGGAGTTGGTCGATGTACCGCCTTTTGCACCAGATTTAGAATCAGTTCTGACCATGAAGAACATGTTGATAGTAGGGATGAGTCGTCCTACTGGTAGGTTGTTTCCGTCATTTTTTTTATATTGCGTGCACACACGTTTACTTATTATTTTTGCTCTTAGTTTGTCGGAACTAATGAGTTTGGATGTGTGCGTTCAGGTATGGATTTTGATCTTGATGGGGGTATTGAAGACTCTGCCTCGAGGCGATGAGGGGCATGCCTTTGTTGATGGTTAGCTCTTGTGCTCACCCCTTTTTTTTTTTTTACTCTACCTTGTGACCTTAACGGATTCCAACTTATATGTGCAGGGGTAGAGCTTGATCTTGAAGGGATTATGGATTTCATGCCTGTCCAGGGGCAGGAGGGTGAGGCGGAGGGTGAGTCGGATCCATCACTTATCCCTTCGAAGAGAAGGAAGGCGACCGACCTAGGGGAGAAGTCTTGGATGATCAACGAGACTTCCCAGCCTTCAGACGAGCCTCGTGAGGTGGCTCCAGTTCCTAAGCCGGGAGCTCCCAGTCGCACATGTCACGAGCGAGAGGACTCACTCCCTGACTTTGGGTTTCCTCCCACCCGGGGTTATCATGAGATGGGAGTGCTAAAGTCTTTGGTGACACCTGCTCGTCCCAGAGCAATTGCACGGCGTAGTGCAGATGACATTGAAAGGGCTGCGGCTGTTTATCTCCAGAGGGTATGTTTCCCATTTCGCAATTTCTTTCATGTTGGGTCTCGCCTTTTAAGCTAGGTTTTAATACTTGATTTCACCTTTTCCTCCTTTTTTTTTTTAGGTAGTGGCCCTCCAGACCGGACTCGCAGAATAGAATCGCCGCCTGGTCTCGGAGCTGAAAAATCTCACTGAAGAAAAGAAAAAGGAGGCTCATCACGACAAGAAAAAAATATCTTCCTTGAAGAAATCTCTGGAGACGTCGAACGCTCGAGCTCACGAGCAGGAGACGGAGAACGACAACCTACGTTCTGTTTTGGCTTGCACTCCTGGGGAGGCGATTGAGAAGTATAAGGGCTCAACTGAATATGCTAGTGATCTCAAGGCATCTGTGGAATAGTATAAGACGTCGTCTGATTACGCTGGGGCTTTGAATTCATATGGGGGGAAGGCGATGTTAGCGTCTATCAAATTCTCCAAGGAGTGGATTATGGCCAAGCATCCTTCTATAGACCCCTCTGGCCTGGATAGATTTCTTGCACAGCGCAAGGAAAAGGAGAGTGCAGCTCAGTCGTCCAGGTCACTTGGTCGTTCATCACGAGGCGATAGTGAGGATCTCTCCCCTTTGGGCTGAAGCATTTCTTAATTGTTGTTTTCTTTGCTAGCTCTTCCTTTTTCGCGTTTACTTTTGTTTAGTCTTGTTATCTCCTACTTGCTCGGGGAGTGGGCAAGAATTTCTCGAATGTATAAACACGTTTTTCATTCGATATCATTAGTGCTGAGTGTGTGGTTCTTTCAAATTGTTGTTTCTCGTGTTATTTTTCTTTTTACCGCCTGATGGTGCGGGGTGTTAGTTTTTTTTTTGTCTGACTATCGTCCAGTGATTGATGGCCTTAGCCAAATTTAGCCTTATGTTACCCCGTGCTTAAGTAGTAGGCTATGTCGTCCACAGGGAGAGGGGTCCAGCGGTTTAGGACCTTAGCCAACTTTTTGACATTTCATGGCTCTTCGCCTAGCTGTATAGGCTCTGTCGATCGTAGGGGGTGGTCTGGCGATTAAGGGCCTTAGCCAATTTTTTGACTTTTCAAGGCTCTCCGCCTAACCGCGTAGACTATGTCGACCGCAGGGGGTGGTCTGGCGGTTAAGGGCTTTAGCCAATTTTGACTTTTCAAGGCTCTCCGCCTAGCTGCGTAGGCTATGTCGACTGCAGGGGGTGGTCTGACGGTTAAGGGCCTTAGCCAATTTTTTGACTTTTCAAAACTCTCCGCCTAACCGCGTAGGCTATGTCGACCGTAAGGGGTGGTCTGGCGGTTAAGAGCCTTAACCAATTTTCTGACTTTTCAAAGCTCTCCGCCCAGCCGCGTAGGCTATGTCGACCGCAGGGGGTGGTCTGGCGGTTAAGGGCCTTAGCCAATTTTTTGACTTTTCAAGGCTCTCCGCCTAACCGCGTAGGCTATGTCGACCGCAGGGGGTGGTCTGGCAGTTAAGGGCCTTAGCCAATTTTTTTGACTTTTCAAGGCTCTCCGCCTAGCTGCGTAGGCTATGTCGACTGCAGGGGGTGGTCTGACGGTTAAGGGCTTTAGCCAATTTTTTGACTTTTCAAGGCTCTCCGCCTAACCGCGTAAGCTATATCGACCGCAGGGTGTGGTCTGGCGGTTAAGGTCCTTAACCAATTTTTTGACTTTTCAAAACTCTCCGCCTAACCGCGTAGGCTATGTCGACCGTAAGGGGTGGTCTGGCGGTTAAGAGCCTTAACCAATTTTCTGACTTTTCAAAGCTCTCCGCCTAGCCGCGTAGGCTATGTCGACCGCAGGGGGTGGTCTGGCGGTTAAGGGCCTTAGCCAATTTTTTGACTTTTCAAGACTCTCCGCCTAACCGCGTAGGCTATGTCGACCGCAGAGGGTGGTCTGGCAGTTAAGGGCCTTAGCCAATTTTTTTGACTTTTCAAGGCTCTCCGCCTAATCGCGTAGGCTATGTCGACATCATGACTTTTCAAAGTTGCCTGTTAGCATAAAAAAAAAATTCTTGGTCTTGTGAGCTCAATAGGCGCACCGGGACGTCCCAGCTAGGCTGGCCCTTCTGTAGCGCCCTCATCATCCGTCACCGCCAAGGTCTTTCATTGAATAGGAAATGTTACAAATAAAGGTGCCTTCGTGAGGCATTACATGGAGAAAATAAATGATGCAACCTAGTCTACTGTATTTACAAAAGTGCAGCCTGTGCGTACATTTCGAAATCTATGGTAATACTTTTTGAGGTGTCCCGCGTTCCACGGTCTACCTAGCGGCCTTCCTTTCATATCTTTCAAACTATAAGCTCCCTTCCCCAACCTGTGGATTACCTCGTACGGGCCTTCCCAGTTTGGACCAAGCTTTGGTGGGGGGTGTCCTGCCGCCGCTGCATCTCTTAGCACGAGATCTCCTCGCTAGAAGACCCTTGGCTTGACTCTCCTGTTGAAGTACTCGACGAGTCTTTGTTTATAAGCCATCATTCTTGTTGTTGCCTTATCCCTTACCCCTCCAAGGAGTTCTAGTCGCTGCTTCGTCGTGTTGCTTGACTTTCATCCTTCCCGTCTCGCTTAATAACTCAACCAGAACCACGAC
>NC_036248.1:5239973-5244707 GCF_002742605.1 Olea europaea var. sylvestris
TTTGGCATAAGCAAAAAGATATAGCATTTAAGAAAAATATAAAATCATACAACATTCCCCCTTAATTTAACACACAAAGCATAAAAATAGTTTAGATGTCATACATAAGCAAATTTAAAGACAATTTTCATTCGTTTAAAAGTGATAGGTTTTTCAAAACTTGTGAAAATTTCAAGAAAAAGTTCTAGATCTAGGTAGATTTGATGGAGATCTAAGAGGAAGGAGAGGAGAAGTGAGGAAAAATGCGTTAGAAATGGAGGTGAGGGAGATATAAATTGCGAAAATCGCGTCAAGGCGGTCGACCGGCTGAGCCGTCCAATCGACCGGACGTCAAAATTATTTTTTTTTTGGTTCAAAGTTCTGGTTTTTCCGTAGACCTTTTCCGGTCGACCGGATGTCTTCCGGCCAAATTATTATTATTATTATTTTTTACCATAGAATTAAAAATCATGCAAAAACATTAGTGATAAAAAATTTAAACTTATAACACTTCACTTTCGTTAATAATTCCTAAGCCTCTTCTAATATGAGAAAATCAGTCATGTGCTAGAGGCTTGGTAAAAATATTGGCTAATTGATCCTCGATTTTGATAAATTCTAATTTGATATCTCCCTTTTATACATGATCACGAAGAAAGTGGTGACGAATTTCAATATATTTAGTTCGTGAATGCAAGACTGGATTTTTAGATGAGTTTATAGCACCAGTGTTATCACATAAGATAGGCACATAATCATAAGATAAGTGATAATCACAAAGGGTTTGTTTCATTAAAAGTGTTTGGGCACAACTTGCGGCTGAAATGTATTCCGCCTCAGCGATGGATAATGCAACGGAATTTTGTTTCTTGCTTGACCAAGACATAAGTGAAAAGCCTAGAAAGTGGCAATTTTCGCTAGTGCATTTGCGATCAACATTACATCCAGCCCAATCGGCATCCGAATTACTAATTAGATCAACTTAAGTACCCTTTGGATACCAAAGTCTTAAGGTTTTAGTTCCACTAAGATATCGGAAAATTCTTTTTACAACACGTAGATGTGATTTCTTAGGACTAGATTGAAATTTAGTACATGAGAATACACTAAACAAAATATCAGGTCTACTGACAGTTAAATAAAGAAGGGATTCGATCATACCTAGATATTTTGTGATATCAACTGGAGTGTCATGCTCATCTTTGTCAAGCTTTAAAGTCGTGCTCATCGGTGTGTTCATGGGGTTAATGTCATGCATATCAAATTTTTTGAGCATTTCTAAGATGTACTTATTTTGGTTTATGAAAATTTCGTCTTTTATTTGTTTAATTTGAAGGTCAAGGAAAAATTTTAGTTCTCCCATCATGCTCATTTCAAATTCTTTACTCATACAATTTAAATTTCTTCACAAAGACTAATATTTGTAGCGCCAAAAATGATGTCGTCAACATAAATTTGAACGATAAGCATATCTTCATTATGAGTTTTTATGAAAAATGTAGTATCCGCTTTTCCAATAGAAAAATCATTTGAAAGTAAATATTTGCTTAAACATTCATACCAAGCTTTTGGAGCTTGTTTCAAGANGAATTAGTTTATAGGCTTGGAAAAATGTGATTGGAATTCTAATGGTGAAAAAGAGAGATAGAGAGAGAGAACCTTCTACCTGTATCGCGTCCGGAGGTATTTATAGACATTAGTGGCCGGATAATCGCTGGGCGGATGTGGTGCCACATGTCCCACATTGGTGTTCCCACTATGCCCACGTTCTGAGTGGGGGGTCTCTAGTTTCCCGCCTGGAGATTGTTTCCGTATTAACGGCCATGGAACCTAGTTAATTCACTAGGAGTTTTATAGCTAAGTGTTTGGATAGGCAGTCCCATGCCAGTTGTAGACGTCGCGTAGTGGTAGAGCGCCTCTAGGGAGTCGACGTCCTCGTGTAGTGGTAGGCGCCCCTAGGGGGGTCGACGATCTCGCGTAGTGGTAGAGCGCCCCCTGGAGGTAGTGGTGGAGCATGATAAGTGTGTTTTTACACACTTATTTGGTTCACAAACATGACTTAAACATGGATAAAATGGTTGAATTGTGACTTAATCCAGTTAAATTCATGCATTGTAGGTAATTCAATGGAAATTGTGGAATTCAGGAGAAAAGAGCCGAAGAAGGACCAAAACGCAACAATTTGATAGTTCGAGGACCAACAGTGCAATTATTGAGAAGTTGAGCTAAATGCAGAACGAGAGTAAAAACATGCCGAGTATGAGCTCAATGACAAAGAAAAACAATTGGAGGAAGAAAGAATGGAAGATGGACTAAAATGAAGATAGTTGAAAGTTGGAGGACTAAAGTACAAATACTCAAAAGATGTGCCGAATGAGTGGCATAATATTTGAAAGTGTCGATCATCAATTGGAAGATAAGAATTGTTGAAAAGATGAAGAAATCGAAGAAAGAAGTCAAGAAAAACAAAAAAGAAGTTCAGGGACCAAATTGCACAAACCACATAGATGGCTACTTCTATGCGACCGCATAGTGTAACCTTCTATGCGGTCGCATAGAAGGTTTTAGGGAATTCAATGGTCAAAATAAATGATCTATGCGACCGCATAGATCCCTTCTATGCGGTCGCATAGTTATGTTTTGCAACTTCGGGCGTAGTTTTTCGTTTTGGTTGAAACTCCTTTTCTACTTAATTTGGACGCGATATAAATACCCAAATTCATCATATTAAGAAGGGGGAACGACCAGGGAGAAGGGAGAGACCAAAATTGGAGGCAAGAAACTTGATTTTGGATTCAATTTCGCACGGGTTCAAGACGGGGATTGAAGATTATACACACGGATTGAAGAAATTCCATACGGGTGTATTCTTATTATCTTTTAATTTCGTTTTTCAATTTCTTGATTTTGTAATGATGATCATAGGCTAGGGTTTTTGTTCATTAGGAATTTGATGAACCTTTTGATGATTTAAATTTCCATTATTTCATTAATTCAACAATAGTTTCGATTGGACAAATGTTTGATTTATATGATTTGAATGCTTCCATAATTATTTGGCCAATTGTTATGTGATTGTAGATGATTTGTTCTTTGCATTCGAAAGAAAGGGAATAAATTCGATAGAATATAAATTGACATAGGGTCCGATAGGGGATGAAAACATACCTCTATGCTTTATGCAATTCATGAAGATGTTCATAAAAAGTCATGTATTCTTGTACATTGCATCATCCATAGAAATATAGGCTGGTGGTGTGTAAGAGTAGATTTAATATACATCGAGAGAGTGTATTGGATAATTTAGGAACATTGAATTGGCATTTTGTTCCATCGATTCGTTGAATTTGTGAAATTAGGGTTTTTAATAGTCAATTGGGGATTCGAGTTCTTAATGATTTCATTTCGATTCATTTCAATACATTAGTTCTAAAATTGCATATTTACATTTCAGTTGCGTGTTTATTTCATTCAATTAGTGAAATTTCGAAATTAGGGTTTTCTTTGCAATTAGGGTTTCAAATTGGGGATTTCTTCCAAAATTAGGGCTTTTCACATTTAACCTAAATTTTCATTCAATTAGATTCGGTTAAGGTCACATTAGTCTAATTAGAGCTAATTCAATCCTCGTGGGAACGATACTTGGACTCATAGTCCATTTTACTACTTGTTAACGAACCGTACACTTGCGGTGGGTTTTAAAATCGAAAAGAAATATTAAAAAACTTGTTTACGTAATATTTCTTTTCGATTTTAAAACCCACCGCAAGTGTACGATTCGTTAACAAGTAGTAAAATGGACTATGAGTCCAAGTATCGTTCCCACGAGGATTGAATTAGCTCTAATTAGACTAATGTGACCTTAACCGAATCTAATTGAATGAAAATTTGGGTTAAATGTGAAAAGCCCTAATTTTGGAAGAAATCCCCAATTTGAAACCCTAATTGTAAAGAAAACCCTAATTTCAAAATTGGAAACCCTAATTTCGAAATTTCACTAATCGAATAAATAAACACGCAACTGAAATGTAAATATGCAATTTTAGAACTAATGTATTGAAATGAATCGAAATGAAATCATTAAGAACTCGAATTCCCAATTGACTATTAAAAACCCTAATTTCACAAATTCAACGAATCGATGGAACAAAATGCCAATTCAATGTTCCTAAATTATCCAATACACTCTCTCGATATATATTGAATCTACTCTTACACCCCACCAGCCTATATTTCTATGGATGATGCAATGTACAAGAATGCATGACTTTTTATGAACATCTTCATGAATTGCATAAAGCATAGAGGTAAGTTTCCATCCCCTATCGGATCCTATGTCAATTTATATTCTATCGAATTTATTCCCCTTCTTTCGAATGCAAAGAACAAATCATCTACAATCACATAACAATTGGCCAAATAATTATGGAAGCATTCAAATCATATAAATCAAACATTTGTCCAATCGAAACTATTGTTGAATTAATGAAATAATGGAAATTTAAATCATCAAAAGGTTCATCAAATTCCTAATGAACAAAAACCCTAGCCTATAATCATCATTACAAAATCAAGAAATTGAAAAACAAAATTAAAAGATAATAAGAATACACCCGTATGGAATTTCTTCAATCCGTGTGTATAATCTTCAATCCCATCTCGAACCCGTGCAAAATTGAATCCAAAATCAAGTTTCTTGCCTCCAATTTTGGTCTCTCCCTTCTCCCTGGTCGTTCCCCCTTCTTAATATGATGA
>NC_036248.1:5248297-5252741 GCF_002742605.1 Olea europaea var. sylvestris
TTTTTTTTTTTTGCTCACTAAAATTGTATTGATGACGTAGCAAGCGGTATTAACGGCCTCGGCCCAAAAGTACTTAAGCAAATTATTTTCATTTAACATGGTCCAAGCCATTTCTTGCAATGTGCGATTCTTCCTTTCCACTACACCATTTTGTTGAGGTATTCTAGGAGCCGAAAAGTTATGTTCATATCCATGTTCTTTACAAAAATCATCAAAACCAACATTATCAAATTCTCCACCATGGTCACTTCTAATTGTTGTAATAGAATAGCCTTTTTCATTTTCAACTTTTTTGCAAAAACGTTTAAAAACTTTCAAGGCTTCTTCTTTTAAGCTTAAAATTATGACCCAAGTAAATCTTGAAAAATCGTCGACTATTACAAAGGCATAATGTTTACCACCTAAGCTAGCCGTCCTAGAAGGTCCAAAAAATCCATGTGGAGAAGTTGTAAATGTTTTGTAGTTGAAGCATAAAGTTTAGTTTTGAAAGAATTTTTTACTTGTTTTCCAAATTAACAAGCATCACAAATTTTATCTTTTTCAAATTTTAGATTTGGCAAACCTTTTACAAAATAATTTTTAGAAATTCTTGAAAGAAGATCCATACTTGCATGCCCAAGTCTTCTATGTCATAGCCATGATTCTTCTTTCAAGTTAAGTAAACAATTTTCATTATTTTCAAATTCAATATTTCTAATATAAACATCTTTACTTCGATTTCCTATGAAAATCACTTCTTTAGATATAGCGTCCTTAATAAGGCATTTTGAATAATCGAATTTTATGTTATGACCTTTATCACATAATTGACTAATACTTAGTAAATTATGTTTGAGGTTATCAACAAGTTTAACGTTTTCAATTGAGGGGGTTGAGTGATTATCAATGTTTCCAATACCAATAATTTTACCTTTGGCGTTGTCCCCGAAGGTTACATGTCCTCCATTTTTTTCTTTGAAATTTGATATGAAGGATCGATCTCCGATCATAGGCTTTGAACAACCGCTATCTAAGAACCATTTGCTTTTAGTTTTCTTCGGTTCCTACAAGAAACATTTAAGTTTTGATTTTTGGTACCCATACAAACTTGGGTCCTTGGTAGTTAGCTTTAGTGGATTCTCGAATCCACTTATGCTTGTTTTCAAAAAATAGCTTCTTTTTAGCTACACAATTAAAGGCTACATATCCACTCTTATTACAAAAACTACATGTAGTGTTAGAAGTTTTAACAAACATATTTTTGAGGAATTTTTGTTTTAAAGAGGATTTATATCCTATTCTCCCTTTATCAAAAACACATTTTTGACTTCCGAGCATTAAATCAAAATTTTTCTTCCTCTCGGTGAATTTATGAATTATTTTTGTTAAGTCATCCACTTTTTCTTTCAAAGCAATGTGCTCTTTTACTACAAAATCATGATCAACATTTTCTTGTTGCTTTTTCAAAATTTTCTTTATTTCTTTTTTCAACAAAGAATTTTTCTTTTTAAGGATGGCATGACTTAAGGCAAGTTTTTCAAATATCTCAAGCATTTCATCATAAGAATTTGAAAGTTCATCATAAGAATATTTTTCATCTAAACGTATCTCGTCTTCGATTGCCATGAAGCACATATTTGCCACTTCGTTTTGACTATCATTTTCACTTTGTTCTTCATCGTCGCTATCATCCCATGTTGCTTGGAGTACCTTTTTCTTGAAATTTTTCTTTTTATTTGGGCATTCGGTTCTCTTGTGGCCGGGTTTATCACGATCATAGCAAATAATTTTTTGCTTCTTACTTCCCCTTTTTCTTCTTTCTTTTGAAATTTTCGATTACTGCGAAAGCCTCTCCATTTCTTGATGAGAAGAACCAAATCATCGACCTCTTCATCGCTCATGTCTTCTTTTGATGTTCCTTCCTCAATTGTCGATTTTAGTGCGATTTATCGTTTGGGAGTCTCCCTTGATTCCTCCTTATTTTTTCTTGTTTTCTCCTTAACTTTGGCATTATTTAGCTCATAGGTCATTAATGTGCCATAAAACTCCTCCAAAAGATATGCATTTATATCCTTGGTATTTTCGATCAACATTTTTATCGAGCTCCACTCCTTGGACAAGGACCTAAGCATTTTACTTACAAGTTCACCGTTTGTAAATTTACGATCATAACCTTTTAGACCATTTACAATATCGGTAAAACGTGTAATCATATCAACAATGGACTCATCTTGTTTCATAAAGAAATTTTCAAATTCTTTAATCAACAAGTTTAGTTTTGTTTCTTTAACCTTACTTGTGCCAACATGGGTGACTTCAAAAGCATACCAAATATCATATGCCGATTCACATGTGCTTATCCTATTAAATTCATTTCTATCAAGTGCACAATAAAGCAAATTTTTAGCTATGGCATTTAAGGACAATTTTCTCTTATCTTCTTCATCATATTCTTCCCTAGTTTTAGAAATAGTTTGATCCGGTCTACCATGTATTTTAATAGTTTTAGTAGGAACATATGGACCAAATTTGATAACTGCTCAAATATTATAATCAATGGATTGTACATATATCATTATTCTAGCTTTCCAATAATTGTAGTGTGTGCCATCAAAGAAGGGGGGTTGATTAGTGGAGTGTCCCTCTAGAGTTTGAAATACTTGGTTAGCCATTATTCAAGATTGTAAAATGTTTTAAAAGTGAGTACCTCGCTCTGATGCCAATTGAAAGCCCATGAATGATTAACCAAGAGGGGGGTGAATTGGTTATTTAAATCTTTTTCAATAATAAGTGCTAATATAAACAATTTGTAAATAAAATAAAGAGTAAGCAAGATAACTTTGAAAAATAATAAGAGAAAGGGATAGAGAATGCAAATGATGTGTTATGGAGATTCGATCTAATCACGATTTACGTCCCCCATTACCAAGCTCTCCGTCACGAACAAGACCTTTTTCACTAAATATGATTGACTTATGATGCAATCCAACCTTCTACAAAGCTTTTGGTGACTTACAAACAAGGAGCACCAATCCTCTTACAACGTTGAGCTTTTCGGGACCTCAACATGACCCACAGTTCAATCAAAAGTAAACTTTACAAAAAATAATCTTCTTCCACAATAAAGATATATTTAAAGTTGAGTACAATGGAAAGAAGTAGGCTAACACTTTAATGAATGGCAATAAGTAAAGCTCAAGCGTTAGGTTTGAAAAACTTTGATAAATGAAATGATTTTTAAAAGTAAACTCAATCAAAAGTTTTTCAAAAGTGAATGAATTGATAGAGATAAATAAAGAGTCGAGAGTTAAAGTTTGAAAGTATCTCAATTTAATGTTCTTGGAAGTTATAATGATAAAAGCAAGAGGTTGGGATATAGAGTCCAAAACGTTAAAAAATCTAAATTTGTGGATGACTCATCCGGTCGATTGCCTCTCTGGGCGGTTGACTGTCCCGGCAGTGCGGTCTTTTCACGTTTTGACCTAGTTTGTTCCAATTTGAAAGTTTTGAAGTGTATGGACTTTTGGAGAATATTTTTAACTAAATTTTCATGATAAAAATGTCTTTAAAGTTCATATATCATTTTTAAAAGTCATTTTCATGTTTGATAAAAAAAAGTTGCATTCGAATTATTTTAGTGCACAAAAATTATTTTTAATACATAACAAGATTTTGAGCTTAACTATTTTTTGCCAAATATCAAAGCATTAGTACCTTTACATTTTGTCTAAGAAATCAAGTCATTACTCCGAAGTTTGCCTCGTCTTGATCTTTCTTTGATGTTGTCTCTCACGCTCTTGATCTAGATCTCTTAAACTTTTTGTCTCGAATGATTTGGCTTGAATACATGGCTTCCACTTTGATCTTCATTTGAAGTCCGATAATACATGATTGATTTGAACATTGAACTATCATCACTAAAAAAAATTTGTTAGAAATAAAAATAATCTTGTTTGTTATGATCAAAACATTGAGGATTAAGTCAACCATATGTCAACAAAATTATGAGACAATATGAAGAGTACCGGTGGAATCCAGCGCATAATATGCGTGAGCGCATTTGAGAGATGCTTGTAAGGTGGAGAGAGGTGAGACAACTAGGCTATATGGTCCCTGGTCGTCGAGTCACTCGCTTTCTTACTGATACCTTGCCAGAAGAGTGGATGGAGACTGCCAAATCGATTAATGATTATTTATGGGGAATTGCTATGCCTACCTTGCTTCGAGAGATTAACTATGAGGCCTTTTGTGCAGAGCTGATTAATTAGCGGGAGTTGGCCCGACCCGCGATCTCTGAGGACGATAGTGTACCTACTGAGATGTACGGTCATGATGATGTACCTCCACCTGTTTCAGACGACGAGACACAGCCTTCTAAGAAACCTAGGGTTCATGGAGGCTGGATTTGTGACGACGATGAATAGAGGATCAAAATTTTAGTAGATTTTATTAAGTTTAATTGTTA
>NC_036248.1:5254504-5292567 GCF_002742605.1 Olea europaea var. sylvestris
AAAGAAAATATTGGATGATGTGCCAATAATATGGGAGTATGCTGACGTGTTTCCCGATGATCTACTGGGTATTCCGTCTGATAGATAAGTGAAATTCACGATAGATCTGGTACTTGAAGCTACTCCTATGTCCAAAGCTTCATATTGAATGGCACCAAAGGAATTACTAGAGTTAAAGATGCAGCTAGAAGAACTTCTAGACAAAGGGTTTATTAGACCGAGTGTATTTCCATGAGGAGCTCCGGTACTCTTTATAAAGAAGAAAGATGGTATTATGAGGTTGTGCATTGACTACCGTGAATTGAATAAGTTGACGGTAAAAAAATAAGTATTCTCTTCCTAGGATTGAAGACCTATTTGATCAGTTGAAGAGCGCATCCGTATTCTCGAAAATTGATTTAAGTCCGAGAATTCGGTGCGTTACATTGTCCAAGTATATCCCATGGAGATCTCTTCCAAGGGGGTTGTCCCAAGTTATATTTAGTTATGAGAGGTATAATTTTGAACATTTTATTTCTTGTAATGGAATGGGATAGGTGTGAAACACCTTCGATTTCTCCTTTATAGTGGAAAAGCAACTTTTGCTAGTGGATATAACTCTAAAATTGAGGGTGAAACCATAAATCTGTGGATGTTTGGTGTATTTTCTTTCTGTTTATGATTGCTATCGGAAGGAGGCCTTAGCTCTGAATTACCAAAACGTTTCAGTGATAGAGCAGTACGAAGAGATTGAAGGGTGCAATCCTGGAGAAATTTCGACTGTTGACCTCCAAAATGTTCAGAAGTTGAGGGAGGAACTTTGTGAAATAAATGTATATATATCTTCAAATTTTTTATTTTTCAATATGTGCATATCCGTTGTCTCCCTATCGAGTATTTCCGTTGTGTAGTCGTTGAACGAATCAGAGATCCCCGATTCTCTTCTTCAGAGGCTGTTAGAAGATGGTACAACAGAATGTTCTCCTGTCTGTGTCATAATTGGTGGAATTCTTGGACAGGTATCAGCATTTTAGCTTCCATCTTGAGGATATACTTTTTCCCCTAGCAGCCTGCTTGCCTAAGCTTAATTAATTACTTGGATTTAGGTTTTATGTTTCTCATAAGCAAAAAGAGTTTACTTATTTTGACAGTGCTAAATAATGGTTACTTTATACATTGTGGGATCCCTTATTGATTTGTTTATCCATCTGTTATTGGAAGTTATTAAAGCAATATCAGGTAAAGGAGATCTTCTCAAATATTCCTTCTTCTTTGATGCAATGGATGGCAAAGGCATAGTTGAAGACAACTCTCATGTGCAAGTGCTCGAGACGGAATTCAGAATGGTTATGGGATCAGTCGAGCATGTTGAAAACAATATTGAGAGACCTATAATTGATGGGATACAGTATTAATGTATTCCTCGCATGAATTGAATAAGACTAGTTTGATGTTTGATATTAGTGCACATTATATATAGACCTCGTGCGTAGATTATTCAAAATTAATAAACAATCACAGTAAAAAGAAGCTTCAACTACGAGCTCAAGAAAAGTTACGAGATTTTTCAAGAAATTTAGATCAGAATATACACATACAAGTGTGTGTTACAATGTCCCTCCTACGAAGATTATGTCAAAATGAATGAATTGTTGGACAATAATGGATTGTCAGTGACAAACATGAGCAAAGTCGTTCAATATTTCAATAAAACTCAAGAAAGCAAGTTTTCTTACACGTGACTTGTCTGTAATAACTTTTTTATATTTGTTTGAAGTAGTGCATCGTCTACTAAGTGCGAATTGATATATCATTTGGCATGCGTGACATATATCTGATGGTCCAAACAACTTGAATGGTGTTCAACCATCCATTCAATATTTCTTGGCCCCATGTTTTCAAGCGAGATTCCATTATCATTTACTCTTGAGGAAGTGCTACAGGTACAGTAAGGTTGATAGCTCTCTCACATATAAGGCTGGAACCCCATGTTAGTGAGAAGACTGTATGTTTGTACAGCACTATATCGTTTCCCTTACTTTTGAGTGTGTTTCCCTCTACATTTCATAAATTCCTGTCTAATTCTGTTCAATATTTCATGAAATTCACAATTTGTATCATTTTTTCACTCACATGTTTCATCAATTTCATTAAAATTTACCAGGAATCTAATTTTTAACTAAATCAAATAGGGGCTATTTGCTAAATCTCCGTTAGATGACAAAGATTATTATCTAAACAGTAATGGGATCTTAAACTTCATAGACGACCGCTTAGAGCAACTCCAATATGATAATGTGCATTGTTATGCATGTGTCAATGTATAAGGGAGAGAATGTGGAGAAAGCGCTAGACAACATTCTCCATATTTTCTTTTATGATGTAAATATTTTGGACTTATGTGGCACACTTTTTTGTTCCGTCAATGGCCCAACAAAGATGCTAAAATTATTGTGAATCCATGTGCATTGAATGAAGAACGAAATTATTTGAGTAATGCTAGGTGTACAAATAAGGGTTCATAGAATCCTACCGACACCTCACAATAGGAGAGTGAATTATTTTTTTGTCATTTTTTTGGGTGGGCCCACGTCATTGTGAGTTTTTTGGTAGGATTTTATGAACCCTACTTCTGCACAAATAGAAAAATTGAAATTATTTATGCCAAGGGTTTTGAAGATTTCACAGTGATTTAACCATTCACTAAAGTTGGAAATGTTCTCAGCTTCTCAATTTAACCCATGCATGTTTGATGCTGTTAAAAATTAAATTTTTAGTAAATTTTGATTAAAAAAATTGATTCGATGTGTTGTTGAATAATATGAGATTAATGAAATAATATACAAGATGAAAATTAATTGTTTACGTTAACTTAATTTTTGTCAACGCACCAAACAAGGGCATAGTTCCTCTCAATTGCATATGCAGTGACGTGTCAAATAATCTAAATCAAATTTTCATATACAAAAGCGGAGGCGAACTCACACTGAAGCCCGGTGAGTCACGTGACCCATCAATTTTCAAAATTGAAGGTTTTTTTTTTTTTTTTTTTTTTAAATAAGAAATAAAAAAAAATCAATCCTTTTGAACCTACTGTCAGTAACTGGCGGTATGCCTTTCGGCAACCAGCGATTAGCGGCCCGCAAAACCCCCAACAGGTGTTAATCAGATGCATTTTATCCTTTATTATGTATTTTATTGATGTATTCGATTTGCCTGGACAGATCGCATTCACTGAGTTTAAACATTCTACTTGATTTTGATGTTGTCTTGATGAATTAATTAATCAAAATTCAGTATCATTGATTTTCATCTTTTACATGATGTTTTATCTTAAGTAAAATGATTTCTATACAGTTGAATAAAGTGCTTTAGGAAATTTGGTTCAGTTGTGTAGGCTATGAACTGAAGAAAAGACTATTTTTTATTTATTTATTTTTTTTTGTAAAAATTAAAACAAAAAGAAAAGAGTAGGACTGTGGGAGAACCCCTGTGGCCGAGGAGGAGGGAGTTAAGATGCAGAAAAAGGCTCTTCTCTTGTGTCATTTGGTTACTATCCAGTGAAGACTAGGCTTCCTTAATGTGCCTATTTAGCTCCCACCTTAACCGGGAATGTTCGTGAGGTATTAATCATTAATCAATCTGTGGGGATGTGTTGCCAAATTCAATTGAAACAGTTTATCGAATTTGGGAGGCAACTTTCATTTTTGCAGTCATCTGTATATTCTTCTTTGCATAAGTAAAAAGGAAGCTCTAGTTTGTGGCTGAGAAGATATTTTTCTTTAGTTCTACTTGCTATGCACTAAGATTTAATAATTGTTTAGAAGTGATCTGTTTTGATCCCAATAACTTGTCCCAGCCTACATGCTTATTAATTGTTAGAATATTTTTTTATCTTCTTAGCATTTTTTTTTTTATAGAAAAACAAGATCAGAACAGAGATAGATTTCTCTGATTTTATATAAAACCAAACCCCCACTTGTTTTCACGAAAAAGATTTAGGCCCGTTTGGGAGCGATTTTGAGAATTGATTTTTCGACCGTTAAAAGAAAAGTGGAAACCACCTGTAAGAGAAAAAGTCAAACTTTATGACTGAAATAGTAAAATAACAGTCAAAAAATTAATTTTTTTGAATGAAAATCACTCCCAAACGGCCCCTTCATTTCTCTGATTTTATATAGATTTAAAACCGGCAATGTGTTTTTGTTTTCATGATTTAAACAATTTCTCGATTTCTTTAAATGGATAAAGGTGTGGGTGGTAATGAACGAAGGCAATACAATTTCTCCAAAAGTTAAGTTTTTGTTAGCCTTCTTGATTATGTCCCCCAAATTTAAAATACTTGCTTCCACCACTTGACTAAAGTAGAAATAAAATATCGCCCACGCTATATAGTTTATCATTCTAGCTTAAGCTATGATTAACCAATTAAAACCTTCATTTTGAAAATTTAATTCGTATTCACATCGAAATTAATATTAATATACATAAACAATCAAATTTAAATAATAAAATATGTGACTAATACTTGAGGGCGTTTTCTAGAGATATCGTGAAGAACGGTTCGGTGTGTACGAAGATGTTCCTACAACAAAGAAAAGCAGAAAACTCACATGGGGTCCTCCATGTGAGTTTTATATTAAAAAAACAAATCACCCATTCCGTGCATGTGTGTGTTTTATATCTTTTCCGTATTTTCATTTTTTTGTACACGAAGATGGCCCTATCGTGAAACCACCAACCAGCTGTTGGATTCAAAAAAGTTCAAAAAAGTATGGTGGTGAAGTCGAATCGACCCATCATTTTAACTGAAAAGCAAATTAAAGTAAAATGCATATTAATTTTGACAATATCTAGGCAAGATAAGAATGCTGGTTCTTGTCAAAAAGACGAAAAGTATTAAACAAACAAAGATCAAGTACTTTCCGAGAAAAAAAATATACCAGACATAATTATACAATATACTCTTATTCAAGGTATGTGACAAAGATTATAATAAACGAAAACGAAAAAGGCACAAAATTCTACAGCTTCCTGTAGATTTATACTACGAAACCCAGACATGACCACATGTAGAGCACAACAACATGTCATGGAACAGTTATCCATGTGCGGTGTGCCCCCTAACTCCATCCCTTGTTCATCCCAAATTTCACATAACTGAACATGCATTAGGGTTTTCATCACTGAAGATCTGTGGAGCATATCCAATATCAATATGTTCTTGGACAAATCTTTGATTTTCGTCAATGAAGATCTGTGGAGCATATCCAATATCAATGTGTTCTTGGACAAATCTTTGAGGTTGAATCTGATAGTTTTGAGGGTAGTAATGATAGAATTCATTCTTTTTCAAGTCTAATTTAGTGTCATCCTCGGGTTTAGCCGGTGGTTCTTCGCCGCCACCTCCTTCCTTGTTTTCTTTCGCCTCTTCACCACCTTTCTTGGCTTCCTTTTTCTCACCCCCGGTCTTCTTCTCGTCTTTACAGTCTTTTTCTTTCTCTTTTTCATCCTCTTTTTTATCCGGCTCTACCTTCACGATTACTGCGTGCTTTCCCGTTCTCTTGTATACATAATCAACGAGATCTTCAGGCTCAAACATGCCTTTCACTGTCACTTGTGAACTCTTTAGATCTGGCTCTGCACTTTCCGCTCCTACAAATCAAAACTTGACCATGTTAACACATTATAAGCATGTTTAGCTAACTTATTGTCATCAAAAGAAGAAAAAGAAAAAGAGTGAGTTCAATTTCTTTCTTATATACTTATAAAACATGCTATAAGCCCGTTAACAATACATTTGGGGTCGACTATACGCTTCTGCGAGACAATTGCATGTTTATGAATGATCCATCTATGCCAAAAACTTCACAAAGATTCTTGAGGGATTAATCTTGATTAAAATACTTATGTTGAAGTGACGCAGAATCTTAAGAATTGAATATTATAGATGAAAATAAAGAGAAGAATTGAATACAATTATTTTTGCACATACAGCAGAAAAGGGCTATAAAGGCAAAAAAATAATAACTACTGTATGAATCTTCAAAAAATTAAAATAAAGAACTTTTTTATCGGTTGAGGTTTAAAATAAATTTAAGGAAACAATGAAGTTACCTTTCATTCTCTGTATTCTCTTCCTGATTGCTTGAGCACAAGCCTCACAATGCATGTAAACATGCAAGATTACTGTAATCACCGGAGGCTAAAAAGGTAAAAAAAAAATAAAAAAAATTACAGTTATTTTCTAACAATAAAATAATTCTTTTACAAAATTTTAAAAAATACAAACCTCCGGTTTTTTCTCTTCGGCTTTAGCCATCTCTTTTTCTTCCGGTTTCTTAGGTTCTTCCGCCACCGGTTTTGGGATTGGAGAGAGAAGCTCCACCTGCCGGTGGCTCTTCCTTTGAACCCTTTCCAAAACCTTAATTGGATCTGCCTTCTCACCTTTCACAATCACCTTACTCGTCTTGCAATCTGTTATTACATCCTCTACCCCTGCAACATAAATTTAGAATCGACTATATATATAAATCCTTTTCTTTGTCCTTCTATTCGTTCATATACCTCCAAACGAGACAACAATTTAAAATCTGAATAAGATCTAATTACCTTGGAAGTCTTTGAGGCATCTTCGGACTTTTCTGGCACAACCTTCACAATGCATGTAAACTTTCAGGATGATTTCTTGCGGTGGAGGCGGTGGTGGCGCCGCCTCTTTGGATTCCTCAGATTTCTTTTCTTTCGTTTGCTCACTGGTTTTCTCATCAGCTTTTGGTGCTTCTTCTTTCTTCGCTTCTTCCTCGGGCTTCTTCGCTTTCTCCAGTTTCTTTTCTTCCTGCAAGACAAAAAATACACATAAAACATTAGTTTCAGAGCAAAAAATAAAGATTTTACAGCATGTTTGTGACATATATGTAATTATAGGTACCTCCCCCATTGGTTTTCCTCTGGTGTACCGGGGATAGTTTCACACACACTCACTATGTTCTTCTCTCTCTATCTATAAACTCAAAGAGAGGATGAACTTGAGTTGCAGGTTTTAGCCAACAGATCTAAGAGGCACTCGATGTGTCATCATATAAGTGACGTGGCTCTTATATAGGTGGCACGTGCACTAGAAGCGAATTTAAGCAGATTCATGAAACTAGCACATTCACGACTTCGGTATGCGTTAATTGTTGTATAGAAAATCAGAAAGACACTGTACTTGATCCTATCATAAATGAACCCTGCTACAGTGATCCCAACAGGGCCGGTGGCCCTATTTGAATAAATAGAAGAGGAAATCTCCTCATCCGCCCTCCAGGGCATAATTCAGTATTGCAAAAGATAGAAGTGAGATAGTTTCAACCTTATTAGTAGTCGCAGTGTGAGGGTTCAATTCCTGATATATGAAATTGGACTCTGTATGAACACTAGTATACGTGCAATCTCTTATTCTCTGATCTGTTGGGGCACATCCACATCCTATAATTTATCTCCCTCATGATACTCCAAAAACTGAACAATGAATAGCTGGGACTGTCAAAATTGGGGTTCAACCTTTTAAAAATCTCTCATCCAAGGCAACATGCCTATTTGGCACCACCCTATGCTCGTGTGGCCTTGGATTTCTAGCCTCCCTCTATACAAGGCACACACAATTTCCTATAATTATATTTTTTTCGAATAAAGTCATAAACATAATGACTTTCTTAAATGTGTCGTTATGCTTTCATTAATTTTCATTTCATTACATTTTACTTTTTTCTCTCTTATTTTCAACTTTACAATTTTTTATAAAATAATATTACACGTAAATTAAAAAAAATTCCTTCATTTTTAACCACTCATTTAAAAAAAAAAAAAAAAACACTTCCACCTATTTTCATTTTCACAAAATGAGGGACAAACAAGGGCTATATATTGACCAAGCATGGAAAATCCTTGGTTATCATGAATAGTTAATTTCTCAACCACAGACCTCAAACGTTACAACTTGTTGCACTTGGGTCCCCATTCATTATTTGGTCACACTTAAGACCCCAGACTGTCTTTTTGGCACCCGCAAGGACAACTTTCCATCAAAAAATTGAACAAATTTCGTCCGTTTATCCTTGTTGCACTTGGATTTCTACTTTTTTATTCACCTAAAAAACTAAATGCGTTGTAGCCCTAGCTTGCTCCTTTCCTTCGTCCTTATGAGCTGCATTCTAAGATGTACGCATATGCTCGTATATGCTCAATGCGTTTTCAAAACCCCTTGTATAGGGGTATGCGGGTGATAAATACTGTCAAACCCATTTCGTTGACTTTATATGCACGCCTAAACGTTAAGATGCACACAGATTTGTATTACAAACTCTGTCAAAATGAGCCTAGCAAAATTCAATCTTTTTTAAACTTAAAAAAGTAAATTGAGCCCAATAAACATTAAATTAACCCAAACACCCAAGCCCATAAATTATATAGAACAATTTGTAGGGTTTCGACCTTTAAAAAAAAAAAATCAAAAATCAAAACAAAATTTTTCGTAGAGTTGAAAACTATCTACGTTGAGTTTGAGCCTCTTTTTTCTTTAATCTTTCTTTAGTTTTACTAGCAAGTAGCAAGTGATGATAGTAATGAATAATTATGGATTGTTGATGGTTGTAATAATGAGGAAGTTAATAATGAAATTCTATCATCTAGTAGCAAATAGCAAGTAATAATGAAGTTTATAAAAATTCTCAAGTTAAAATAAGGGAGCCAGGTGAAGATAATTTTACCTCAGATGATACAGAAGATGACTTGTATGAAGAAGAGTTTGAATTGGTATTCCATAAAGAGTTAAACAATATTTAGGTTTTTTTTTTTAAATTGTGTCAAATCTAATTGTAGGAATTGATTACCAATTAATTATAATATTTATGATTTTGAACATTATATATTTTTTTATTGAAAATTTGAAGAATATGTATGGAGTTCAAGTAATTGTAGTATTTATGTTTTGGAGATTCTTTTGGAATATTTAAGATTATGTATGATGTTTAAAGAATCTATTATTTTAGAATATTTAAAATAATTTAAAAAACTGAAAAACGCATATATTTCGAATAGGCAGGCATATTTTTATAATGCTTGATATTCGATCGAAATGTATTGTCACGCATTATGCATTTTAGAACCTTGTTTGTGAGCGTAAAAAAAGACAATTTGGGGACCTAAATGAAGTGAGGCAAGTAGTAACGTGCACGTTATAGAGGTAATAAATTGTGATATGGACAGCTCTATAGAACCCATGTGAGTTGAAGCTTTTGTTCATTTGTCCAAATTTGAGTACTTTGGTGCAACTTAAATATGCATAGGAATGTAGTTTGGGAATATAAATGCAAGTATTTATTGCATAGTGAATGAGAATATGAACAATTTTAATTAAGGTACCAACCCGCTTAGGGCCCTGAACTCATTTATCCTAGTAGTAATGTTATGATGACAGCTCGCACTCATGTGAGGGGGCTATAAGTGTACAGTCCACAGGACTATACACTTAGAAAAACCCTAATGTTATTTGGATGAAAATTAGAATTATCTTGTTTTTGTTTTTATCTCAATCTCATATTCTCTTTTATGTTTTATTTTTTCAAAAAAATATCTTATATATGAAAATGATGTTAAAAACTTCGAGAAAAATGATATTTCAGAAAGTTGATTTTTTTTTCCTGGAGCGTTTTTTATCCACAAAATAACATAAAGTTTAAAAAGACAAAAAAGAAAAAAATATTCATTTTTATTTTATTTTCAACACTCATCAGTCCACTTTTATTTATTAATTTGTAAGGCTCTGCGTTGATTAAGGAACATTTTGGTACTTTAGGAAGCAAGAAAGTAGAATCTTCAATGTATGAAATCAAACTAGGGAAGACTGCTTAAGAATCAGCCAAAATGTTATTACTGTTTATATTTTGAAAGCATTGTAATTATAATTTCCTAGTGATCAAATTTTAGATTATTTACAAGAAAAAATTGAAACAATCAGTCCAATTTTGAAGTCCATTATTGGTCTAGTTTCAGATTGATCGAATTTATTTGGTTTAAATTTGTTTTCATTCTTTAGCAATTTAAATTTTTAGATAAAAGACACAACTTGATATTAGAACACAAAAAAGTTCGAGATAGAATCTCAACGTCGTTCATGTATAAAAAGTTATACATTATTGTGCTTTAATGGTTATGATAAACCAAATATGTGTGAAAAGAACTCTGAGGCGAGATGGCACCTTTATTGTGAGTAAGCATACAATTTTTAAGGAAAAGACACGATTGGCTATAATTCATGTAAGATAAGAATTGGTTGAAAGAAATGACTTGTGCCCGTAATGGAAATGATGGATGAATTAGATAAATGCACACATTTGCAAGGCTCCAAAAAATAATAATAATAATAATGAAGGACAAAGAATTTAGGATAAAACCTGGATTAAATCGAAGGCTGACATTGGAGGATTTGGAATCCAACTTCCCATCAACCTATCCATTGTGCAAGATTTTTCTTATCAATTGCCTTTAGTGATCAAACTTTTGTGTATATATAGTCTGATTTGAAATCATTAGGGGCAAATAATTTTAGAAAGTCAAGAAATTTTTTATATAGTTTGGCATAAAAAATTGCACCATTCAATTAGTAAGGTTATCAACTTTTTGGCATCCAATGTTACTATTGCAATGCAAAAATTTCTAAAGTACATGTGAAAACTATTATTATATTCTACTTTATTGTTTAAAATGATATTTTATATAAAATAAGTAGGAGTGAGGAATAATAAGTTATTTAGAAGAATGGGGGTGATATATTTAGATTCTTACCGAATGTTGTTAAATATAAGGAGTTTAAATAAATGTTTATTTTGATAGTAAAAAACAATTAAGAGACTATTTCTTATTCTTAAATTTAAAATGAATGTTTAATTTTTTAATTTGATAATATTTCAATAAATATTCATGACAGTCTTAAGAAAAATACACTATTAGCAATATACTACGCATTTTTTAATGCACAGTGCGTATATTTACAAGGTGTATGCATATTGAGGAAAATGACTAACCCATGGTGATAATGTTAGAATTTTATGAAACTTTATTGGGAATTTTTTTTTAATACTGGATCTTTATCTCGGATCTTGAATCTCGAAACTTGAACTGCAATATTTTCATCATTGGCTTTTTCACTTTTAATCTTGAATTTTCCTTTGATTTTTAGTTCTTGTTCTTGGTTTTACTTCTTGATCCATATTCTTGATTCTTGATTATGTGTATTGGATCTTTCTCTTCAATGTGTTTTTCTTGTATTCTTGTGTTGATGGGAAGGCATAAAGAATGAAAAGTTGCATATGAATTGGCTATAACTCTATATATAGTTTTCATATGTATTTTGTACATCATAAAATACATTCCTAAATGAATTTGGTCTCTACACATATAATCCGACCCACGCTTTATTTAAATGTCATAAGCTCAACAATTTAATTTTTTTTATTAGATCACTTTAATTTCGGGCTTAACTTTAAGATAGTCTTATACCAATTAATTACTATGTAGGCTCACATGACAAATTAATAATTTCCCAACAATCTTCCATTTGGATCACATATGTTACCTTATAAATGTGTATAACCTTATAACGTCAAAACTTTTACTATCGTAACAAAATGTATCTTCGAACAATCTCATTCATCAATTATGTCAATATATATTCAAAGCGGTATTCGTTACAAATATCATAACTAAACCTTCAATGATCATGTATATCAACACAATCAAATAACATAAATCAAGTGTGGATATGTAGCGTGAAAATTACATGTAATATGATCAAAACATGCATATTTCCAACTTGGTCCTATTTTATTCATTAATAAATCAACCATAAATATTAATTAGGGCAGAAATGAACTAGATACTTTATTTTCTGAAATAAATCGAATATCCATGGATAGAATTATGTGTCTAAAATAGATAATATTCGAATACAAACTCTCACTATACTAGCATATATTCAAAAGATGCAACACCCATGTAAGCAGTATGCTCATTAAAGACCTTAGGTGATAGCCCTTAACAAACGGATCCTCAATTTCGAGTTTATCCTAATAGATTTCATAGAAACCTGAACACTCTAAATTATTTCCTTAATAACTGAAACTTGATGTCTATAAATTTTGACATCGTTAAGTTCGTGTTAAAATACAAAACTGCTATTGTCACAAAATAATTAATGTGGTCTTTCAAATCCATCCAAAATGTGCAGCCCATTGACAAAATTTCGCAATCACATTCCATGACTAGAATCAGAATATCCAATAATCTCTAATTGATTTGATTTTCTTGAATGTGATCATGTGATCTTTAGTTATCTATAAATATCAAATATCCTAATTGGCTATTTTTCAAATATCCATCCCACAGGTTTTTAAATATTTGTCGAGCATTCAAACAATGAATGCCATGTTCAGATGTATGCAAATATTAGCATACATTAAACTCACAACTGCTGAAACACGGGAAATTTTCTATATTTTCCCTTCTTTAAGTTTATCATTGGGGCATTGATTGAGACTAAATTTGTCTCTCTTAGTAATATGGGATATCACCTAGTTTACATGCCTACATTTTAAATCATTTAAGAACTTTATCGATATAGCTCTTTTGTGATAATTCAAATATACCCCAAGAACAATCTCAGCGTATTTGTATTCCTAACACAAAACAGGCATCACCAAGGATCTTTCATTTCAAAATTTCATGACAGAAATATCTTGATTTCATGCAATAAACCTATCCATTGCAACTAAATAGTATGTCATAAAAAAATATGCCTACTCCTACTCCTTTTGTGGCATACACAATCATCAACTATATTTATCTCAAAACCAAATGAAATAATTATTTGATGAAATTTATCATATTATTGACGAAAAATCAACTTAAACCTATAGATGAATTTCTTTAATTTGTAAATCTTCAGACGTAGCTCAAGATCAAAATGCATCAAAATTGCCATAATAATCCTAAAAGATTCTTTCATAGAAATCGAAGAGAAAGTCTCTTTAAAGTTCATTGATTGGATCTTCTTCTACCAATATAATATCATCTTTATTTTCTTGGAGAAAAACTATAAATTATCCGAATTGCCTTTCTCTTTTTCTTTAGTAAATCTTCTTAGTGACATTTGTTTTCGAAATTGTTGAGTTTGTTCTTTTGAAAAAATCTTTTGATTGTGTATGGGGGATTTTGTAATATTGTCTTAATCCGAAATTGCTTTTTAAACAAGATCTAGAGTAAGAATTTATCCTTAATCCAGATCATTGTCAATTGCAATAAAAAAGATATATACATATTCTTCTTTAAAGATATAATCATTTACCTTCAAACCTTATGTCATACCACAAACTGTATATCCTCAAAGAATTGTACATTTTTTGTTTCGAAAATTGACATAATAGTGGAATCTTTAAAATTCGTAACCCCTTAGTAGTTACTTTACTTGGAACTTTATTGAGAATTCAAGCTGTAGTTTTCAGTGCTATAGCCTTTTGAGATTCTAGTGTAGCGTGAGACGATCTCACATTCTTTTAAAAATTTAGCAAAAGGCTTTGCATGTTATTTTCCTAATCCGTCATAATTGCCATAGTATTCACCATCACGATCATATATGATGTGTTTTACTCTTTTACTGATTTAATTTTCAACCCTACCCTTATAAGCCTTGAACATGTCCAATGACTAGGATTTTTCATGAATGAGTCCCAAGTAGCCATAGTGAGAAAAATTCGTCTACGAACATAATAAATTACCGTTGACCATTCTAACAAGTTAAAGGAAATGACCCATAGATATTCCTATTGAGTTAGTTCTAAGATGTTCGAAATTTTATCTCATTATTGTTGTTTGTTTTTCTTAATGTAATTAACATAAACACTTGAGTTTGAAAAATTAAAGGAATAAAGAAATCATTCTGACGCAAGATTTTACATTTTCTTTTAAGAGATGTGACCCAATCACTTATGTCATAACGAAGCAAGATTTTCATTGGTTAATTTATGTTTTATATCACGTGAATTCACATACAATGTTTCTTTATGAGAGGCAACCGTGTTAAGCAAATGTAGATTATCATAACTGGATAAAGAAATAGTACATATAATATTTGAATTAAGAAAAAGCATAAACTAACAATTTCCAATTGAACAAAAATAATCGAATTCGTTTAATATAGAAACAAAAGCCAAATTTCGTCCAAAAAGACGATACTGCAAATTTCTCTTTCAAATCCAATTAATAACCGGTCTTTAATAATAAACTAAAAGTTCAGATAGCCTCAACTTTAACTGATTAGCCATTGCCCTACACAAATGAAACGTTTAGCATCAATTAGCTTTAGATTGTTTAGGCAACTTCACATGGACACGCTTATTTGAATAGTGACACCAAAATTTATCCACAAAGTCTGTCTAAGTACTGAAACTAAATTAACTTTAAAACGAATCAAAATGAAAAATGTACTTGACTTTACACACCAAGCATGGTATTTAGTACAGTCTCTTTTTATGTATTCCAAATTTTCACAAAAGTAATGGCCAGATCATTATTTCTTTTCAGGCTTTTGCTATTTCTTTTGAATTGAACCAAATACAACTTTCTTATTCTTTAACTTGTCCTTAGAGGTACTTGCCAAATGAGTATTTCAAGTTCTTTCTTGCTTTAGAGTTCTTCTTCTCGCACACAATATGAAATGAGCTTACTAAGAGTCAACTTCCCATTTTGACAAATATAACTGACATTAAATTAAATGAATTGTGCAAGAAGCGTACTAGTTTTGAGTTTATCGCTTTTTCGCAAAGCATTTTGGAATATTTCTTTAAGAAATTTCTTGGCAATACCTTACTGGACACAGCGCCACTAAATGTTGCCGAAATTTTGCTCTTTATGATCATAAGATTTTTGCAATTTAAACGATCCTACTCATTCGAATTTCGTTTTATTAGCAAAATTCTTATTCATAAGAGTAGTGGATTATTCAGCCCTTAACGCAAGGTCTAGATCCATGCCGCCAAGAATGATATAAACGTTCTATTTTCAACCATTAAACTTTGATTCAAGCACAAAATTGAATTGACGTTGGCAAATATTGTAGAAGTAGATAGATTAGCAATATAGAGAACTTAAACCTAAATAATATGTTCATATGAGAATTCGTATTGGATAATCAATAATTTCAAATAATGGTAGGCCCCATCAGAAGAGATCTAGGAGAATATTGATATTTATACTTTGGACTGAAATATCAACTTATAAGTGGTACTTTTGGTATAGTAATCAAATATTGACAATAAATTAGGTCAAACATCAAATCTATTTTTGGATCGACTCAGTGTTCACATAATGAAAAACTGTACAATTGTCACATATTCATTCTCACAGGTGTGCAAATAAATCGACCAAATATTAACCTTTCTTTGGGTCAGTGAATATTCACATGAATTACGTACACGCAACCTTCTTAATATTTCAAATAAATTAGTTTAGGCAAGAGAGATTACTTTAGTAAAACGTTGCTTCAACTAATATATTTTAAAAATTAATAATCCAAAATAAATATTAAGTACCAAAATTTGAAATTGATTGCCCTTTTGTATATATATTTTTATTTATGTCTCTCTTTTCTTACCAAAATGAAAAAATAACGCGAAAAAAATTGCCGCACTGCCTTATGGCAATTGTCGAGCACTGCAGAGCCCTAACACGATGCTGAGGTGCTACAACTGCCATTTTGATCCAGAATTTTTGAAAATTTTCAAATTTTTTTTTAATTTTTAAATTTTAAGGTTAAAATTCATATCTTAAATTGAAAAATCTAAATTACAACTTTTAACCCTAAAATTCTATCTTGAAAATTTTCGAATTTTGAAATTTATGGCTGAAATTCATATTCGAAATTAAAAGATTCTAAAACTCAATATATGAATTTCAACCGCAAAAATTTTCCTTTAGTTTCAATGATTTAACATGGAATCAGTTCTGATAGAATTTTATGAAACTTTAAATTTCAATAACATGAAAAGTTAATTACTTTATTGCCAAGATTCTCTATGTCAAATCACCGAGAGAATTATAAAGTGCGAAACATAACTCAATTTATTGGGAATGTTTCTTTAATACTAGATCTTGAATATTGAACTGCAATCTTTTCATCATTGACTTCTTCACTTTTAATCTTGAATTTTACCTCCTTTGATTTTTAATTCTTGTTATTGATTTTGCTTCTTGATCCATATACTTGATTTTTGAATTCCATCTTCTTGATTCTTGGTTGTGAATATTTGATCTTCCTCATCAATATATTTTCTCTTATATGCTTATGTTGATGGGAAGACACAAAGATTGAGAAGTTGCATATGAATTGGGGATTATAACCCTATATATAGTTTCTATATGTATTTCGTCCATCATGAAATACAATTCTAAATGAATTCTACACATATAATTCTGCCAATACTTTATTTAGATACTTTAAGCCCAACAATTTAATTCTTTATTAGATCACTTTAGTTTTGAACTTAACTTTATTAAAAACTTGTACACAATTAGTTACATATGTAGATTCTTCTTCTCTAACCATGAGAGGTTGTCCAAATGGTGCTTCAAAAATTGAACATCCAATGGCTTTAATAATTTGGCGTTTTTATCAATTGTTTTCTCAAGATGCCACGTATGATAGAATATTCCGTCCATGTTAAACTCCCATTTTTCTTCATATTTATTTTTAACTACACATTTTATGATATTCACAACTTCACCAACTTTTCAATCACAGATTTCATTAATTTTCATCGAAATCTACTAAAAATTTCACTTTAAACAAAATCAAATAGGGGCTTCATTTCATTTCCCTTATTCAAAGTGTTAACACGTGACAAAATAAATGTTAGCACGTTACAAAAACAGGATTAAACAATATCTTGTTTGTAACATGTTTAAGCTACCACATATTTGCTTCTTTGTTTGTACTGCTGCGTGAACACAATGATATTCAATTGTGACTTGAAACTAATTCAAATTTGGATTTTATTACTTTGGTTGTTCTAAATGTAGGAAATTACCACATATTGATGGACTTGCTATGAATTAGGTCAGCGTGGCTAATAGTTTAATGATCTATTGAAAATGTTTCTTTTATGCCTCAAGTTTAAGTCATAACTTGTTATGAAATGCATTTTATACACGTATTTAGATTTTTTAACAATTACTCTATGAGTACTTCAAGTGTGACATCGAATATGAGTTTTGATTGATTATTTGTTATTGATTTATGGCTTCAATTATCTAACCAATAATCAAATGATTTATGAATTGTGTAGAGATCAAGAGGTTCTATGCACATTAAGATTGAACAACAAGTAACATGGATTCTAATAGGAGATAGAAATATACAACTATAAGTTATATAATATTTAATTGTTCTAAATGAATTTTTACTTATTTGTAACTTTCATAAAGATATAATAAGTTCACAAGTGGAAATATATTCGACTCTACTCTGATGAGATTATCAAACAATATAGAGATATCGGTCGTCAACATAAATGAATTGTGATCATTATTTGAATTGACGTAGATAAGCATACCTAAAATTGAAGTCCTAGCATTTTTTTCATATTCAAATCTGCTTCTATATATATACGACATTCTACTTTTAACATTTTATTATTTATCCACGATATTGTACACTTATATATATATATATATATATATATATATATATATATATATATATATATATATATATATATATATATATATATACACACACACGACATTCTACTTTTAACATTTTATTATTTATCCACGATATTGTACACTTGCTGTTTTCAAAAAACACTTGGGGGTAATTTTAATTTGGTCATTCAAATTAAATTACTATAGATTTTAGTCAAACGTCCTCCATGAATAATAATTACAATGAATTTTTTTGTCAACTCAGTATACTTATTATTCATATAACTAATTAAAAAGCAAGAAAAATTTTGACCTTAGAATGAATTGTTAAATCATTGCAAAAATCTTTTTAACGTGGCACAAAAAACATGATTCTTCACTGAATTACTCACTTTTTAAGTGGTTATCTATGGAAATTTAGGTCCCATTACTTTTTATATCATCACTTTGTTTCAAAAAAATATACATGAAATGTGTAGCGGGGAAACCACACTCAAAAGTGAATGATAGTGGTAGCTCATGGGGGCACGAAATACCAGGGGTACTTTTAAATTTGATTCAGTCAATGGAGCTAAATTTCCCTTTAACTTTCAAAATCATGAATATTATGATATTGGCCTCTTGTATGGTAAAAGACAAAGATGCCCTTAAATGTTTTGTACAATTACAAAACAATCTATTGTTGAAAGGACTATACTACCCTTTTAGTTAATAATTGAAAACCAAATATTTCCCCACTTATAAAAATTTCAAAACGAGCTTCCAACACAGGAGAACTCTCATCTTTTCATCTGCTTGAACCTCAAAATCTAGAAGAACTTTGGAACGTTGAAATTGGAAATTTTTTCCACATCAATTACTTCAAATCGGTAAGTACATTTACGCATGTTTAATTTCGTTTTCAGTAAATTAATATACGTTTAAATAGAGAAATTTTATGTCGATATAGATTTTTTTTAATAGATCTTACCTATAAAAAAAAATTAAACAGATGTATAACTTTAGAACGGTATTCTCCTACGCCAAACTGGGTGTTTTGCCTTAACAAACACCCAAACAGTCCGAAATGGTCGGACTGCTTGGCTGTTAAACAGCCGAACAGTCGGCTAACAGCCGGTTGTTAAACAGCCAATTGGCTGCAGCTGATTTTTGTTGGCCTTTTTCTTATAATTAATAAATGAAGTTGATTAAAATCATTTCTTCATGCAGATATGATAATCCCCGTGTGTTATTTCGGTGATTTCGAATTGAATGAAAATAATCGGTGGGAATGGAGATGGACGAGTGACATACGTGGTTGTATTGCAATTCCCGTAACAGAGAATACACCATACTTAGAAATGTACCACGATTTGCAAAATAAGCTGAATGTTGATCAATCTCAATACGATATGCAATTGAGATATCTATTCAACGGTTATGGGGATTCATCCATTCCGATGCCACCGGTATTCATTACTAATGATGCTGAATTGAATTATCTATTAGAATTGAATAAAATGCATTGGACTCCGACCGTTCTTGGTGTGACTTTAATTACGAAGGATGTTATCGAAGGTGAACGCGAAGATTCAGATAGGGCGGGTAACAATGATCGAGGTTTTTGGGAGACAGTGGAGATAGTTCCTGCGGATGATGTGGGTATTCCTGAAACAGTTGCTTCTGATCGTGATGTCGCTGTTACGCGCAGAATTTCGTCGACAGTTGAAGACAATAAGAATAGAATTTGATTGCTTTATCCCGACAAAGACACGAGCCTGTGGGACCTCACAGGTTGGAACAAGTGGACCGTCCTCCAATTCTTCCCGTGTGGCTCCCGATGATGAGGACTTGCAGGTCAAGCAACTGTTTGAAACCAAGAAAGATTTGCAGGAAGCTGTGCATCGGTTGGCATTAAAATATAACTTTGAGTTCAAGGTAAAGAAATCAAACAAGTCATTGTTGACAGTTGTTTGCATCGAAAACAGTTGCAATTGGCGCTTGAGAGTAACTAAGATGGACATGAATGAGTGCTTCGTAATTCGCAAGTATTTACGGGAACATACTTGCGAAGTGGGAATTCTTCGAAACGATCACAGGCAAGCTCGAGCATGGTTTATTGGTCGACAGATAATGCACAAGTATCAGGATCCACGGACGATCTACAGACCTTCGGACATCATTAACGACGTTCGTCGAGAGTACGGAGTGGTCATGAGCTATCAGAAAGCGTGGAAGGCCAAATAATGTGCGTCGGAGGATTTAATGGGATCGACTGAAGAGAGCTATGCTAAATTAGCTAGGTATTGCCATAACATGGGTACAACTAATCCTGGCACGGCATTTTTTATTGAGACGGGGGGCGATAACTGTTTTAAGTATTTCTTCATGGCTCTCGGACAATGTATTCGGGGTTTTCGAAATGCAATGCGACCCATAATTCTAGTTGATGGTACAACTCTGAAAGCTAAATATCAAAACAAATTAATTATTGCTACATGTCAAGATGCCAACATCCAAATTTACCCTATTGCATTCAGCATAGTCGACAGCGAGAATGATCTGTCCATGCGTTGGTTCTTTTCTAAACTGAGGGAAGTGATCGAGGAAGTCGAAGACCTTGCCTTTGTAACCGATCGAGGACAGTCTATAATAAACGGTATCGCTGAAGTTTTTTCCGAGGTACATCACGGATATTGCATGTACCATATACAAGGTAATTTGAAGACTAGATATCGGGGCACAGGCATCGTTTCATTGTTCAGGAGAGCAATCGAAGCTTACAGTGCTGAAGAGTATAATAAGTTCATGCTCGAGATAGGAAGTAAATCATTACCGGCGTTGGAGTATCTGACGAAGATGGGGATCGAACATTGGGTGCGGTCATACTTTCCAGGACGTCGATACAACATGATGACGTCGAATAACGCGGAGTCTCTCAATACATTGTTTAAGAAGGATCGAGAGTTACCAATTCTCGCAATGATTGAGAACATTCGTAATAAGCTACAACAGTGGTTTCATGACCGACGTGCGGCATCACAGAGTTGCACTAGCGTGTTGGCCCCAGCTCAAGAAGAGAAACTGTTTAAGGCGACAGAGGTTGCAAGGAAGTTGAATATGGAAGCAATAGATGAGTTTCGCTTCTCCGTACAATGTGCACGTAATATGGCATATATGGTGGACTTGACTGATAAGACATGCACTTGTACGAGATTTCAGTTGGAGAGTTTTCCATGTGAGCATGCAGTTGCGGTGGCCATATATCGAGGCTTTGCTGCGAGAACGTTATGCTCTTTGTATTATACGACTGAGTCTTGGAGAACAGCATATGCCGAGACTATATTTCCTCTACCGAATGAAGCCGAGTGGGAAGTTCCCGAGCACATTCTCCCATTTCATAATTTGTTACCACCAGCAGTTGAACCGCGTGGTCCTGGACGTCCAAGTACATCTAGGATACCATCTACCGGAGAGTTTCCTCGACCGCGTAGGTGTGGCCGATGCAGAGCCGTAGGGCATACTCGGCAATTTTGTACCAGTCAAATTTCCCTAAATGACGACTAGACAGGTACGTGAAATAAATAATATTTCCTTTTACTTTACACTGTTCAATATTTGTTATTTATAAATCTTCCATATTCAATATTTATTCTCTATAAATGATATTTATAATGATTCATATGAAAAAAATAGTTCCATACTCGGCATACGGATAAAATAACAAAAATAATTAGATTTCCAATTTGAATGTTATATACATTGAACACAAATTTACAATTATTTCATAATTACAAAAATAATTAAATTTACAATTGAAATGTTATATACATTGAACACAAATTTACAATTATTTCATAATTACAAAAATAAATAAATTTACAATTGAAATGTTACATATATATAAATGAAATTTACGGGTCAGCATTAAATTCGAACAAATCACATGCTAGCTTCTTTCTGCAGTTCTGTATCTACGATTGGTTGATTCCATCAACTTTATGTCCTATACTTAAAAATTCAACGTATTTAATGGCAAATATGTCGCAGTCGTCGCTGCAATTGAACAAGAATGAATCAGTTCAGTATTGTGTAAATAAAAACTAAATCTGAAAGATGAAAACAACAAAGTTCAAACACTTACCTTACGGACTGTCGCGCTGTCGTCGTGTTTCGAACGATCCGCAATATGTCATGTACATTTATCTCCGCTCGTCTGGCCATCATAGGAACAATTACAGCCACGGACTCCAAGTTTTGCTCCAACTGGCCTTGTGTCAAACATGAATGATCTGGGTTGTACACATATATAGTCGAGTCAGCAAAAACGATCTTCAGTGTAACCTAGTGTTTATTGATGCACGCTGGATTGTAAATATGTGTACAACCCTTCCATGATTTTCCCCCAACACTCGGTGACAGTCCTATCACCCACTCGAGCATATATTCTGGCACCGTTTACTCGTTACCCATAAGTTCGAGCGACTGATACTCTATGGTAACGGCACCCAGGAACTCGATGTTTAATATGACTTGACCATGGACATCAAATGATTTTGGATGTCTTTGAGCTCGATCTCGCAGCAAGTCCATGGCCAGGTCGATGTGCTACAGCAAGAAACACCAAAAAAATATGAGTTATTCATTTAATAAACACAAGGTCACATATACATAAAAAAATACGATATGAATAGTTCACTTACATCGTCAGCGAGCCAAGCTCCCGCAGTGGTGATATCGTGGAACCACTTGTAAGTAGGGATGGCAATTTGAACCGTCAAAACCGAAAATCGCGATTAACCAAATAGAATGGGGCGAAAAAATCGAACCGATGGTGCAATGGGACGGGTATGGTTTTGATTTTAATAAACCGGTTCCTGGCGGTGCGGGTATGGTATTTATGCCGTCGAACCGAAACCGAACCGATTACCCGCTAAAAAAAAAAGAGCAAAAAAAAAAAAAAACACACACACACACACACACAATTGAATTGATTTGATTATTGGACTTTACACTACTTTTCTATCTAGCCCAAAACAAAATCCCCCCCATTACATCTACCTGACTCAGCCGGCCAGCCCACTTACTATTAGCCCATAATAATAGCATCAGTATGACAGTATATAAATGCAAACCCTACTCTCCATAAACCATAAACTCACGCACGACTCATTTTATTATTAATTTTTTCCTATTGTGTGTAGAAAATTCTACTTCTTCATCATAATATAGAGTTTGTGCAACGTTTAGCGAGAAGGAAGCTGATAAAAATGCACATTTTTTTTAATATTAGTTAAGACCATTCTGAATAGGTAGTATCGCTATATTCTCTACTTACATTTCTTATTTACTATATAGGAATCAACTTTGAGTACTAATCTATGCTAGTAAGACTTGTGGGGAAGAATGAATCAAGTAATTTCAATGCACAACAATTAAGAATGAAGGAAAAGTTTAGTATTGTTATATTTATAATATTGTTTGTTAAATTTGTATTTTGCAATTGAAAATTGGGATAATGTTTGTATTTTCTTTTGGAATATTGTTTGATAATGTTTGCATTTTCGTTTGGAATATTGTGTTTTTGTTTTCATTGACTTTTTTCATAAATTATTTTACATCAATTTGACGGATGAACCTATAAAAAATAATTTATTTTCGTGGTTAATAACCGAACCAAACCATGCCGAACCGAGAACCGAACTGAACCGATTTACGTGGTTATGGTGCGGTTATGGTATGGTCAAAAAATTGGTGGTGCGATTATGGTTTTGGCCGAACCGACCCATAACCGAACCGTTGCCAACCCTACTTGTAAGGGTCCGAGACCGTCATTTGTCCTATCGTGCGGCTAACTCTGTAAAAAAGAGGGAAATGTTAAAATAAGCGTAGACGAGTTAGCGTACAGTGCTTTATTAATACAATACTTACTCGGGGATAATTCTCCTCCACTTTGTCTCGAACGCTTTCCACTTGGCATTGTCCACCTCTCTGAATAAGTTCAGGTACGTCGCATCGATGAACGTCCTCCTCTTGGCCTCAGCCGTGAAGGGAGAAACAACATACTGTGACGGCACTCTCAACCTCTTGCCGACCACCTGCTCCGTCTCGTCAACAACATGGCTCTTACCCTCAATCACGTCGGGCGTCTTCTCGACCTTCGGGGCCACCTCCTCCACCCCCCATCGGGGCCTCCCCCTCCGTCGCCACCTCTTCCGCCCCTCCCATCAGGGCCACCCCCTCCGTAGTCCCCTCTCCCATCCCCATCGGGGCCACCCCCTCCATAAACAACCACAATGACTCCAATGTCTCATCACGCAAAAAATGTGGATGACCCCCCTCTCCATCACCATCTCTGCCACCCTCTCGATCATGATCTCCGCCATCCCCTCTGTCCCCCCATCGTCTGCCGGCTAAATCTCCTCTAAACGCCGCTACTGTATCCTGAAGGTCGACAACGGAAGACTGTAGTATTCCAACATCATGGGATATATTGTCAACCCTCCCTGTCAACTCTCGTCCCATATCGTCGACCCTCCCTGTCAGATAGTCAACCCTCCCTGCCAGATCGTCAACCCTCCCTGTCAACTCTCGTCCCAGATCATCGACCCTCTCCGTCAAATCTCGTCGTAGCGCGCCGACCTCCTCCGCTATAAATCCATTCAAATGGGCATACAAATCATCACTGTACCCTGGAGACACACGGGGGAGGTATTTGGAAGGAGGTGATGCCAATGGCGGCGGCGATGGCTCCGGCGGAGGTAATGTCACTAGCGGCGGTGATGCCCTCGACGGAGGTGATGCCAATGGTGGCAGCGATGCCCTCGGAGGAGGTGATCGTCGATCAGCTGGACCACCCTCCTACATAAATAAAATGAAAAATTATTCAATAAATTATATTTCATTCACATACCCAATCTCAGTCCAAGCTCGGATCAGACATCTCATCGTCTGGGGTGTGCGAAACGCCTAAATCCCGCACAAGACCTCGAGCCTCCTCTTCCATTGATGGCGTCAACTCAGGCATGACTTCAAACTGATATATTGACATTTCAACTACTTAACGATCATGTAAATAAAATTTTAAACTACGTATAATATAAATCACAAATGCATAATACTTACATGAGGATCGTCGAGGATGGCCGATAACTGCTTCCCGGTGGGACATCCCTCCGCTCGCGATGATCTCCAATGATGCATCCAAGGGCAGTGTGTCTCCCCTTGCTGCGCAAAGCGAGCCCCCAGTACAGGAACTGTCTCATACACCCAGATCTGTAACACATACACTTATTAAGCATCAATGTAATACACTAAAACTTTAACTTTGATTATATTAAACATTTACCTGCACAGCTAACGGCAATCCATATGTATCGTATTTACGCATCGATCCTCTGGGCCTCGAGTGCGATCTGGTGAACATATGTACGGTGTCTTTGTAGTATCTTTGGCCCCACGGATAGTTGTTGAACGCATCGATGTCGTCAACAACTTGCAAATGAAAAATGTCGATGGCAGTCTTCTTGTGATGACACCTCATCACACTCTCGAGGATGTAGATCAGCCCAAGCTTCAATTTATCTAGCATATGGTCGCACCCCCTCATCGCGACCATCAAGTCGGGTAGAAGCACCGACCCATATCCCTGAAAGTACGTCTCGTACAGCCTATTGCTTCTCTCCATGGCTGCGTCGTCGCTCGTAATCCTCAGTTCAGTGATCAATGTAAACTCAAACATCGAGAAACTGACAACCTTGCCCCCTAGGTCGAACTGGAGGGAATCGTCGTCGACTGGCCTCAGAAGCCGACATAGAAGTGTATCAATGATCTGTCATGAGTACTGCACCTCTCGCAACTGGTACAGTGGCCACAAGAAGGACTGTCATAACATATCTCCGTACTAATCATCGAGCAGCTCCAACACAGCAATAAAACTCTCAAAACTACTGTTCCAAGTAGCTTTCCCCGACATTCGTCTCAACTCTGCATCTAAATGATATTCCATCCTGCAAAAATTCAAATATTATAGCATTGAACAAGATATAATAAAAGAAAGCATAATCTCACAAAATTAAGAGAACCGAACTCTAACTACCATACAATCACAAATATTACATTTGAAAAATATATTTACAAAAAACAACGAATCAAATTAAATGTATTGTCAAAAAAATTAAAGAATATAAATATTATTTAAATAAATTGAAAAAAATCAAAGATTTTCATAAAAGAACAATAAAAGGAACAAAACAAATTGTTAATTTCGAACAATATTATGTATTCAATTATTAAATTATATAAAAAAGGAAATTATAAAAATTAAATAATTAAATAAAATAATTATTATTTGAAAAATATATTTACAAACAAAAAATTTCAAATTAAATACATTTTCGAAAAATGTAAAGACTATTTATATTATTTAAATAAATTTTAAAAAATAAATTAAAGATTATTTCATAAAAAAAAGGAACAACACAAAATTGTTAATTTTAGAATATTTCAATTATTAAATTATATAAAAGATAAATATAAAAATTAAATAAATAATTACTTTACCTTTTTTTAAAATGTAAAGACTATTCGTATTATTTAAATAAATTTGAAAAAATAAATTAAAGATTATTTCATAAAAAAAAGGAACAACACAAAATTGTTAATTTTAGAATATTTCAATTATTAAATTATATAAAAGATAAATATAAAAATTAAATAAATAATTACTTTACCTTTTTTTAAAATGTAAAGACTATTCGTATTATTTAAATAAATTTGAAAAAATAAATTAAAAATAATTTCATAAAAAAAAAGGAATCAACATTGTTAATTTTAGAATATTTCAATTATTACATTATATAAAAGACAAATATAAAAATTAAATAAATAATTATTTTACCTTTTTTTTAAATGTAAAGATTATTCATATTATTTAAATAAATTTGAAAAAATAAATTAAAGATAATTTCATAAAAAAAATAGAATCAACATTGTTAATTTTACAATATTTCAATTATTAAATTATATAAAAGATAAATATAAAAATTAAATAAATTTGAAAAGAATTTGAAATAAAAAATTAAAGATAATTTCATAAAAAAAAATTTTGAAAAAATAAATTAAAGATAATTTCATAAAAAAAAATAATCAACATTGTTAATTTTACAATATTTCAATTATTATGCCCCTGTTTGATACGCATTTTTGGAGCCAAAAATGCATTTTTTCCGTCACATCAGCACACAATTTTTAACTTCTACACTCTAATGGGGGACCCACGATATGATGTTTAAAATGCATTTTCATCAACAAAAATATGCACCAAACGGACTCTATATTATATTGACAATGATAAAAAAATTAAATAAATAAATAACATAATTACTATTTAATCAAATAAAAAATTTAATTATTTACAAAAATTATAAAAAAAATTAAAATTAAATATTTAGTCTGGGCCGTTAACAGTTGGCCCAGACAACCCCGACTGTTAACAGTCGGTTTACCCGACTGTTAACAGTCGAGTAAGTCGACTGTCAACGGTCGGGGGCCAGGAGTCGGCCGGAAATCGCCATTTCCGACCACTGAGCTTCAAAAAAAGCCAAAAATTCACATTTTTCACACTCCAGCGTGCCCACAATCTAACTACTCATGCCCATGGATCTAATTAAACCGAAATTACTAAGGAAAATGCTATAAACCATGAACCGCATTAACTGGAGAAAAGTGATGAAAACTAACCAGTTATTTTATTTCTGGGGTAGATGATGGTCGTTGACTGCGACGTTAGTGTAACTCCAGTGGTCGGTCGGTCGAATTTCTACAGTAGGTCGGTCGGCGGTCGGTCAGAGATTTTCAAACAGTCTGAAGAGTAAAATGGCCTTTTACTGTGAAGTTTTTTTTTAACTTAATTTTTTTAAATTCATTTAATGGGTCAAAGGCCAATGTCAAATTTTGCTACAGTGGAAGAGCCATTTTCGTGTATTTCCTCGAAATACCAAATGGGTGGATGAACGCCATTCAAATAGAGGAAGGTAGGTTGGTTCTAATATTGGAATAATTTCGTATGTGAGCTTTACATTCGATTGCAAAATTTTACGGGTTAAATGTATGGCTCATAATGATATTTGTGTTTGTGCTAAATTTATTAAGTGATCAATTGTGCCTTTTACACCTTACGGGTTGTAATTAATATGATGTGGTAATTTTAAGTATATGGGCTGGAAATAAACTCTAGTTAGAATTCTAGTCGTAATGAGACGGCTCAATTATTTCCTATATAAATGCTAGGTCCTCTCTCTTCTCCATTATTATTTTTTTAACTTGCCCCATTGATAGCTAATACTTTGTGAGGAGCAAGGAGGTGAAGATCTGATCGGTATTACAATTACAACTACTATTCATATCAACAATGGCTTCCGCAAGTACGAATTTGAATTCGTTTTATTAATTTATTGTTTGTGATTATCGATTCTTAATATGATCAAAACTAAATATTAACAATTGATATCAGAGCCTTCATGTTAATATCGAAATCCTTCATGAAATTCATTCCTTTTTTTCAGTTTCACGAAAAAGGCATGTACATATATGTATAACACGCTCATCATGTAAACATCAAAAGAAATCTAAAACCCCAAATCTGCAAAAGCCAAAACCCTTTTCATCTTCTACCCATAAGCACATCATCATATGATTTCTATTGGAGGCACTTGTTTTTTTTTTTTTTTTATCTATTTTAATTTGAGAATTGATTGAAATTGTGATTGATGTTATTGGAGAAGGACTACAATTGAACTGATAATTTGAAGACCTCCACTTTTGTTTTGTTTTCCCGTTTCTCCAACTCCACCTTGTGTTTGTATGTATATATATTTTGGATCTTGATTGCCTAATGTTCTAATGTTAAATCAAAAATTTAAAAAAAAAAAAAAAATTGGGGTGGAACACTGCTGCTGCGTAGAGAGAAAAAAATAAAATAATACCGATTTTTTGAGATAACAGGCAAAAGGGGAGACGGGGGCTCCTATTGTAAATATCTGATTTCCAAGCCCCTGTTTGAAATTATAGATTGGGGGTTAGGTTTTGTAAATAATAAAAGGAGGGCCTGTCATGTAATTTGTATAATTAAAGGAGCTGATTTTAATTTTTTATTTGGGTTAAAATGAAATTTTCAATAAGGGACTCTTAATTTGAACTTTTAAAGTTTTGACCCTAAAATACTAATTTTTGACCCAATTAAAATTTTATTTAATAATTGACTCAATTGAAATATATTAAATAATAATAATAATTTAATTGACAATTTTTGTATTATTTTATTAAAATATTTATGCATTTAAATGTTGCTTTTATTTAAGCGCCTAAATTTCAATTTTTGAAATATTGAAATTTGTTGCCCATTTTGTCTTCCCATCACATATAGATTTTGTCGTTTATCGATTAATGATTATGATTTGTTATATAATTATTGTTTTGTGATCGAATTTTTCATGAGCATTGAAATTATTCTTATTTTCCCATTGAGAGAAATATTTTGAAATAAAAATGGGTCGTAACTGTCAAAGTGGCACACTCATTATTATTTATTCGGTTTTCTCTATAATAAAAAATATATTTTTTTTTTGCGCAACATTTTTTATTTATTGCATGTAATATCTTGCCCAAAAGTGCTATTATATGTAATATTTTTAAAAATGACATAAGACAGTTAAAAGCTTATTTTGGTTTAGAAATTTTCTTCTGCCCAAAAGTGTTGGTGTTTCGAAAATCAGTGTAATTTTGTTAACTGGCTACATGATGTGTTTTAAGAGTACCTTATAGCATGTTGTATTATCGATCCAAATGTGACTTTATGATGATGCATCTAGACTCTTACCGTAATAAAATTCATATGTTTTGATTTAAATTACGGATCATCTAATTAATAGCCCATATTAATTAGTTGGATATTACATCATCCATTTGATTGCATGCATTACGTATGAATGATATTAAGGGTGATATTTTATGTTTTCACAATTTATAATGTCTCATCTCTTTTGAATTAATTGTCTGCTATTGAAATCTTAAATGGGAATAACTATGTGAGATGGAAACGAGACGTAGAAATAGCGTTTGGTCATTTGGACTTGAATTTTGCAATGGAGAAAAAGCTTGAGAAACCCACAGATAAGAGTATTGTAGTATGAAAAGTGAGAAAGGGCTAACAAACTCTGTTTGAAAATTATTAAACGATCGATAGCTGATTCTATTCTGGGTGCCATCCCCGATAATGAAAATGCCAAAAATTTTATGGATGTCATAGGAAAAAAATTTATTGAGTCTAATAAAATCGAAGCTGGGGATCTGATGAATAAATTGATGAGCATGAAATATGATGGTATAAGTGGTGTTAGGTAGCATGTCATGAAAATGATAAATATATCATCTAAACTAAATTCTCTTGACATTCCCATTGCGGAGCCTTTTCTGGTCTATCATGTTTTAAATAGTCTTTCTAGTCAGTTTAATCAGATTAAGGTTGCTTACAATGCTCGGTGGGATAAATGAAATTTGAATGACCTCATAGCAATGTGTGCCCAAGTAGAGTATAGGATGCGCCGTGAAACTATTGAAACTGTACAATTAGCTTTCAACCATCACAGAATAAGGGGCCTTCTCATAATTATAAGCCTAAGTTTTGTAAGGGTAATAAGTCCCACCGAAGTTAGCAGAATAAAAACTTTAGTGGTCCCAAATGAGTTATAAAGAAAAATGATCATTGCAAATTCTGTAAAAAGAAGGGTCACTAGCAGAAATACTGTTTTAAGTTCAAGACTTGGTTGGAAAAGAATAAGAGTTCTCCAGGTATTTCCTTGACCTTAGTTTGTTTTGAGTCTTCTTTAATAGATGTACCTTTGAATTCTTGGTGGTTAGGGAGCTAGTATTCATATTGCGAATTATTTGCATGGGTTCACAAGCAAACGGAAGTCAAGTGGGAATGAATTAAGCTTGAGCGTTGCAAATGGAGTTCAAGTGAAGGTTGAATTCATAGGAGTAGTGAAGTTGACTTTAAAGTCTAGTTTTTATATTGTTTTGGAACATACAGTTTATGTACCGCAAATCAGACAAAATTTAATTTCTATATCGAAACTTGATGCTTGTGGTTTTACATTTAATTTTGGTAATGGAATAGTTGAGTTATTTAATAATTCTCGTTTGATTGAGAATGACATTTTATGTGATGGTTTGGCTCTTCTTGGTGATGTCTCATGTGTTACCAATGTATTAAAGAAGATGACTTTAATTTGTGAATCATCATCTATATTGTGGCATAAGTGTTTGTGTCATATTTCTAACGATAGGACAGAAAAATTAGTAAAAGTTGAGATACTTCCCTCCTTAGACTTCTCCGATTTTGACACCTGTGTGGATTGGAAAGTTAACTAAGTTTACAAGGAAGGGTTCGACTAGGAGTAATGGAATTTTGGACTTAATACACACTGATATAAGTGGACCTTTGCCTTCCACTATATGTGGGAATAAATATTTCATAACTTTCATTGATGATTTCTCACGATAAAATATGTTTACTTGATTAACGATAAATCATATGCACTTGAGAAATTCAAAATTTTCAAACTGAAAGTAGATAAACAATATGGAAAAATATCAAAGTTGTAAGGTTTGACAGTGGTGGTGAGTACTATGGGAAATATGACGAGTCTGGTCAAAATATGGGTGATTTTGTAGAGTTTTTATAAGAGTGTGGAATAGTGCCCTAATACACCATGCCAAGAACAGCTGAGCAGAATGGTGTTTCAGAAAGACGTAATCGAACTCTAAAAGATATGGTTAGAAGTATGATGAGTAGAACAAATTTGCCTAAACATTTGTGGGGTGAAGCTTTGAAAACTGCTATGCGTATTTTGAACAGAGTTCCAAGTGAAGTTATTGCAAAGACACCTTTTGAATTATAGACAGGACGTAAGCCAAGTTTGGCTTACTTTAAAGTTTGGGGATGTCCAGCTGAGGTTAGAATTTATAATCCATTTGCAAAGAAATTAGACCCTAAATCAACTCCTCGCTACTTTATTGGGTATTCGGATAGATCAAAGGGATATAAATTTTACTGTCCAAATCACGGCACTAGAATTGTGGAGTCCATTATTGCTAAGTTTTTAGAGAACGATTTTGAAGATGGTGAAAGTTCCACGTTGAGGTTGTTGTTCCAGTTCTTGTTATACAGGAAAGAGTTGATTCTCAACCAATTGAAGTTGTTAATGAAGAATCGAGGAACCTCCAATTCCTCAAACAACGATTGAATCGATTTCGGAGCCACAAGTTAGGAGATCACAAAGGAAAAGAATATATGCATTGCCTAGTGATTATATTACATATTTATTGGAGAGCGATTTTAATATTGGGCATATTGTTGATCATGTAACTTATAATCAAGCATTAACAAGTCCTAAAGCTGATAAATGGATAGCTGTCATGGAAGATGAAATGAATTATATGGAAAAGAATAAAGTTTGGGATTTTGTTGAACTTCCTCCAGATGTCAAGACTGTAGATAACAAATGGATTTTCAAAAGTAAATTAGATTCAAAAGAAAATGTTGCTCGAAAGAAAGCAAAATTGGTTGCAAAAGGTTTCACTTAACGAGAGGGCATTGATTATGTTGAAACCTTCTCCCCTGTTTCGTCGAAAGATTCTTTCCGAATTATCATGGCTCTTGTGGCACATCACGATTTAGAGTTTTATCAAATGGATGTTAAGATAGCATTTTTGAATGAATATCTTTCTGAAATGGTTTATATGAAACAGCCTGAAGACTTTATTGTGAAAGAAAAATAAAACTTGGTATGTAAGTTAAACAAATCCTTATATGGTCCAAACAAGTATCTCGATAATGGTATTTGAAGTTTGATGAGGCCGTCATCTCTCTTGATTTTGTTGAAAATACTATTGATCAATGCATTTATCTCAAAACTAGTGGGACAAATTTTATTTTTCTTCTACTGTATGTTGATGACATTCTGCTTGCTAGCAATAACCTAGGGTTGCTTCATAAGACAAAGAAAATGTTGTCCGCTAATTTTGAGATGAAAGATCTAGGAGAAGCTTCCTATGTACTTGGCATTGAAGTACATCGTGATAGAAATCGTGGTTTATTGAGACTTTCTCAGAAAGCTTACATACGACGTGTTCTAGAAATGTTTAATATGCAGAACTGTGTACCAGGTGATGTACCTATCATAAAAGGAGATAAGTTTAACAAAACTCAATGTCTAAGGAATGAGATAGAAAAGCAGTCTATGAAGATGATTCCAGATACTAGTGCTGTGGGGAGTTTAATGTATACTCAAGTTTGTACTAGACCAGATATAACCTACGCAGTAAGTGTCCTTAGCAGATTTCAATCTAATCCAGGTCAAGAGCATTGGAAAGTAGTTAAGAAAGTTATGAAATATTTGAAGAAAATTGAAAGTTATATGCTTACATTACAACGTACAAATCATCTTGAGGTGGTAGGATATTAGGATTCTGATTTTGCTGGATGTCAAGATGATTTGAAATCAATCTCAGGTTATATTTTTACATTAGCTGGTGGTGCTATTTCTTGAAAAAGTGCTAAACAGACTCTAGTGGCATCTTCTACTATACAAGTTGAATTTGTGGCACGTTATGGGGCTACAGTCCAAACCGTTTGGTTAAGAAATTTCATTTCCGACTTGAAAGTTGTTGATTCCATCTCAAGACCAATCACCATCTACTGTGATAACAGTGCAGCACTATTCTTTTCAAAAAATAATAAAAGTTTTGGTGGGTTAAAGCATATTAATATCAAATATTTGGTGGTTAAAGACAGAGTTAAAGAAGGGCAAACGAAAATAGAGCATATCAATACAGAGGCAATGATTGCTCACCCTTTAACTATGAGACTCGCTCCAATAGTCTTTAAGACACATGTTATTAATATGGGTATTGTGAAAACATTTGATGTTTTTGGTTAGTGCGAGTTATTTATGTAAAGAACTACGTTTTGGGTTTGATCCCTTTGTGAGGTACGTAAGCAACCTATATATTTTCGGATACAGCCCCTTCTGATAATAAAATATTTTTTCGCTATCCATGAACTATTTTGAGCATGCATTTGACTTATGTCTTTGTGATCTCGAGATATGACATATAAAGACATAAGATGAGTCTTTTTTAAAGACAAGTGGTTTCATTTTGATCCGAAGCATTATGAGGACCGATATTAATTAACACAGTTTTTTATCATATTTGGTGCTATATTCATACCACATACTACATTAGTTGGAGGATGGGGATCCATGTCAATAAAAATGTTGACATTTGTAGTTGTGGATGGTTTTACATCGCTTAATTGGTGTAATGACTTTCATGTTCAGTGTTGATATTCTTGTTGGATTGGATCATGTTACGTAAGGTGTCATCATTGGAGCTATACTTTTGTGGCCATCTATGTAGTTTAACCCGGGTGTTAAAACTTTATTATAGCAATCAAATGTTTGTCCAAGTGGAAAAATGTTGGAATAATTTCGTATGTGGGCTTTACATTCGATTGTAAAATTTTACGGGTTAGATGTATGACTCATAATTATATTTGTGTTTAAACCAAATTTATTAAGTGATCAATTGGGTATTTTATACCTTACGAGTTGTAATTAATATGATGTGGTAATTTTAAATATGTGGGTCGAAAATAAACCCTAATTAAAATTCTAGTCGTAATGGGACCCTCTCCTCTCCATTATTATTTTTTTAGTTTGCCCCATTAATAGTTAATACTTTGTGAGGAGCAAGGAGAGGAAGATTTGGCCGATATTACAATTACAACTACTATTCATATCAACAATGACTTCCGTATGTATGAATTCAAATTTGTTTTATTAATTTATTGGATTGTGATTATCAATTCTTTAACATAATCAAAACTAAAGATTAACATCTAATCCATCAATTTTTGACAACTTTAATATCTACATTTTCTACACACTTATGGAGTCTTGGTCTCGAGAAAAGTTGTGGTCTCAATTTATTCTCATAAGGACAATGAGCGAGAAACGAAACAAGTTGCTTCCTCGTGCGACTGTCTATAGACCAACATTGTGGCAAAGGGTTGGAAGATCTTACATTGTTAAATAGGTCTTCAGTGCTGTTAGGTCCCTGACACCTTAATATCAACCAAAGTACAGTGCATCTATGAAGTATGTGCATGAATTTGAGGAAAATGACTAGCCCATGATGATAAAGGCTGTTTCCATGCTTCCTTACAATGGTATTTCGTTTTTCATGTTGAAAAGGACTAATACTCTCAGTATATCTTCTTTTCTATCCATGCGAGTTTGTCCGAAGGGTGCATAAAAAAGCAACAATCCAAAAACTTTCTTGGTTTGGTGTTTCTATTCATTGGTACCAGAAGGTGCCTAGCAGGTTATGATATGTCATGTCTCGTGTTCATATTGTTGACACGCGGCAATAATATTTGGCACATTATGCTCATAGCATACTTGACATACTATCTGACCTCTTTGTTGGATTCATACATGATGATCTCTGACCAAGACTATAACTAATTCGAATTTGGATATTGACGTCTCAGTGTTTTTTAACTTTAGACAATTTTTCCGTACAAGGTGGTGGCCTTACCATTAATTATATAAAGAGTTATGCTCACAAATAGACAAGGTGGTGGCCTTACCATGAATTACACAAAGAGTTATGCTCACAAATAGGGTTAGATGACAGGGTGATGTGTCAATTTCTGATTGGACAGTTTGAAAATTTTAAAAAAACACAAATGGACACTGATATACAGGCGCTTGTCACCTCTTCTCTGTCACCAACCCTGACCAAGTATCTTTAATCTCGGATAAAATTTCTTTTCGATGTTAAAATAGATGGATGATTTGAATTTTGACTGATTGGCTTGTTTGGTGGGATTTGCTTATAAGTTGCTTGCTCAAATTACAATAGTATAGGAATGAGTGATGAATATGTGAATAGTAATTATGTTTATTGAGAAATATAAGATTAAAATTAATTTTTTAAATTTTAAATTAAAATGAAAATTAAGTAGGCACTAAATAAAGTCTGCCATAAAAATTCTTTTCAAAATCATTTGACTTTTTTTGCCCCTTACTGGTTTATCTTCAAAAAGTTCCTCCTAGTCTATTTATTTTTCCTTGAATTATTCAAAGGACACTGGAGAAATGGATTTAGCAAAAGTATTACAATAAAAAATAAATAAATTTTATGATATTTCTTCAGTTAGAAGATTTTCTGGTTTGATTTTCACATCAATGTTTGTTGGTAATTTTATTATCCTACCAGAAAACTATCTACAGCAGGGGACAATTAGGTGAGGGAGTATAGGGCTGTGAAGATTACTTGATACATCCATAAATTTTGCGCTTAGTTTCTTTAACTTTAGCCAATCCGGGCATATTTGATAGGTGATTATAATTAATTTACATTATAAATAAATTTGAAACAAATGGTAGATAAGTGAGTAATTCCTGTGAATTTCATGGAATTTGTGAATAAAAAGGAAATTTTATAAAAAAAAACAAAAATAAAAACTACCAACCAACTTTTTGTCCACACCACTAGTCCTGTCTACCTCTTCTATTTCAACCTTACTCATTCCTTGACCTGTCTACCTCTTCTATTTCAACCTTACTCATTCCTTGACCTCAATCATGCCTTGGCATGATATAAGTTTCCCTTACCAACTACAACATTGTTGTTCTGAAGTTCGGTAATGTAACGAAGATAGCTATTAGCTGACTTGAGTAAGGTAAGGTTTCACTAATTGATACTATCAAATCTACTCTATCTATGTATAATCCAAAAGTCATATGAGAAAATAGAATATTGTTTATGAAAAATTTCTCATATTTTCAAATGAGCAACACGACAAGACTTGATTATGATATAATATTTAGCTACCATTCCCATATCTTCCATAGCGAACAGTCTAATGGGTGTTGTTCTGTAGTTGTAGATTTATCTTAAACATCCAAAAGTATGACTTATGTTAACTTATTTCGAATGTAGGTAGGTTCACGGTAAAAATAAGTCACACATTTGTTACTTATTTTTAAGAAAAATCACCACAAACATGATCTAAATCTTCCTTCTCAATTTAATTTCAATCAATTGTACATTGACTACTCATGAAATAAATGTTATATTTAACTACTATTATTTGAATATATCCATACGGTGGATTTTCACATGGTGTTCACGTGGGATGTGGGTCCCACGTCGGACCCCATTTAATACAAGGACCATGCTATATACACAGCACGGTTCACACCAACTTTCACAGCCCCCTCACATCGAGGGGGCCCACGCACAGTAAAAAAAAATAAAAAATAGGTGGGGCCCCCTCATTATGAGGGGGCTGTGAAACTGAGTGTACAGCTCGGGCTGTACACTCAGTAAAACCCATAATACAAAATTACCCAAAAAATTGACGCGGGCTGTACACTCAGTAAAACCCATAATACAAAATTACCCAAAAAATTGACGCCAGACCCATGTGATAGAAAATTGCCAAAAAATTGCTGACCCACTCTATTGTACTGTAATTTTTCCTTTTTCACATGTCCCATTATTCTCTTATACCTTTTCATAGCTATCTTGTGAATGGTACTGGTGATATTACAAAAGGTACTCTATCACTGTATGTGCGTTCTGTGAATCAATAGGACCATAGTCCTTCTCATTGGACAATGGTACGACATCGCAATGTAGAATGGTTGGATCATTATAGTCACTAGTTCTAATCATTGAGAAGCCTGCACCTTACACACAGTATGATGTGATCTCTGTTGGAAGAATTTTGTGAACAGTGACGCCGAAATAAGTATAATGATGGTGACAAAGTCGAGGCAAGAGTTGGACTCTTTGTCCTTAAGTCGAATTTGCCCCGCAACGGTGCCTACGGATTTCGGCAATCGACTCCCAAGATACAACGGCTACACTTGTGTTTGTAGCACTCCAAAACACAAGTACAACGAACCCAATGTAGGTTTATGTACTCCACAGATGAAATGAAAGAAAATCAAAATAAATGAAATGATTTTGATTTTGGATAGAAGAGAGGATGAGAGACGTTTTTGCATATCAAACTGTGAGGAATAGGACACCCAAAGGGTCCTATTTATAGACCATGAAGGGGTGTGGTTGAGACCAAACCATGCACCACTTCCAAACAAAGCACCTTTATGAAAAGGTGTCTATTCACTAATGGTTGAGGTCTTTTTCGTAATTTCTCATTCATCCGATATTGGTTTTCGAAATGCCAAATATACCCTTCAATACATGCAGAGAAATCAAAATTCTCT
>NC_036248.1:5292636-5298424 GCF_002742605.1 Olea europaea var. sylvestris
GGCGCGCTGCCCCCTCGACCCCCGTTTGTTCGCCCCGAAGCGGCGAAGTGGCAAACAATTTTGCCTAAACGGATTGAGTCGAGCTTTTGAGTATTTGGCCGAATTCGATACGAACTTTAATCGATTTTCAATTCTCAATTTATTTAACCAATATCCAACAATCTCCACCGTTTTATTTTGGTCTTTATACAATCAGGCACTAGTTTATTACTCTGCTCGATTGCTGGAGGCAGAGTCGTATTAGCCCCGTTTGAGCCCTATTATTTTTTATTATATTAAATTAAATTTTTTTTCTATTTTTAATCACATAATTTTCAATAAAATAATATTATACATAAATTAAAAATTTTTTAACCACTCATTTTTAAAAAAAATATTATTCATTTTATTATAATCTACAAATAATAGGGCTCAAACGGCTATTTAGATTTAAAAGTTAAGTAATTTTAAACGGTTCAAAATAAAATAGCAGTAAATGAGTAAAATGTTTAGTGGCTAATCGCTTGTCGAGTCACATGTCTACCTCTTCACCGAAAAGAACATTATGTATTTTTAAAATCTATCAAAAATAATATTAAAATGTGTAACAATAACTAGTGTCAGAAAGAGAGGATATGCTCGAAAATGAAGTGGAAGTACAATAATTTAGATAAAATAATATATAATAAAAAGGAAAATGAAAAATGAAACGAAGTGCCTATCTATAGCTGGAAAATGCTATTCGTATATCGAAGTTGACATTTCAGTGTACACTCTCTTCATATAAAGGGATGAATCCCACGACAGTATAAAATCTTGTGATCTTCCATGTGAGCGGAGTGTGCTTCGAAGTGTCAACCCCAATATACATGTAGCAAAACTCATAAAAAAGCTTCCTGAAGTTCAAATTATTCACGATTTAATATAATTTAAAAAGATTGTTATAATTATTGAGGCATGATTTTTATCTTCAAAAGGTCAATTTTGTAAAAATAATATATCAGTAATTAATTTGAAGTAAGTATTCAGATATGTGATTCATGTCAAAAGGAGTACTTAACTTTTCTTAATTAATAGTTTTGAGAATACTTATCTAAGAATTCAACAGTTCAGAGGCCTTTGGTGTCCCCTCCAGTCAAGAATTGAGGCCTCACAATTACTAGCCAATAGGCTTTTCTCTCATGCTTTTCTTCGTTCATGGTTCGATATTCTGGTATCCTAGGCGTAGAGGAATCACACCAATCCATCCCGAACTTGGTGGTTAAACTTTAATGCGGTGACGATATTGTAGGGGAGGTCCTGTGGAAAAATAGCTCGACGCCATCATGCACTGTTTACAATTTTTTTAGCTCTGAAGTACTCACAACCTTGGAATGTTATCTTTAAATGTAAAAAACTTGTTAACAAGTTGCATATTCATAGCCTGTTTGAGTCTCATATTTTGTATAGAATGTATTTTTGAATAGTGGATTGATACAAAATGTGTAATTGAAAAATAAGAAAAAAATTAAATTTACGTATAATATTATTTTATTAAAAATGTATAATTGAAAGGATGATAGAGAAATATATTTTGAAAGTAACGAGGATCAAACAAGGGGCTGAGTTTAATTAATAATTATGGAAACCATTACAAGAAGTTGGTGGTAATCCTAGGGGCTAATTGAGTTTAACGAGAAGCGTTGAGTGGGGTTACTATTGAAATTATTGTCCCTTGTGCGGCCCATTGATTATTATTTGACTGCAAATCATTTTTTAACTGACGCCTCCAATATCACATAAATTCGACTGACAGACTCATTTGGCTCCCACTGAATCACCAACAAAAACTAGTACCGTCGGAAATGATGTTGGTACCAAGTTGCAGGCGATACTCCTCTACCTCGTGCAAATAAATTATCAATGCAGTAGCTCTGGGACATAGTCAGTGGTGCAAAGGATAGGAGTGAAATTATTTTACGTTTTGTTGGCAAACGCAGTGTGAGGGTTCAATTCTTAAGATATAGAATTAGACTCTTTGTAGGCATAGTGTACATACAGCTCTTGTTCCATGGCCTAACGATTTACCTCTCTCACAAAACTCTAGAGGCGGGATGATGGAGCTCTCAAAATTGGGGTTCAACATTTTTTTTTTTAAATTATTAATGCAGTAGTTAATAATTTTTATTGGAATTCTTAAATAACGCATTATGAATGTCAGGGATGAAGTCCAATTTGATATGATGAAACTAGCAACTGGATATATATATTTTACGAATGCCTTCTAAATATAGTAAGGCTTTAGTTTGATAATAATTTTTAATTTTAAGGTTCCTAATCTTTTAGATTTTACCAACGTGTATCATTTTATATATTTATCAAAGAATAATGTTACTTTATCAGGTTGAAGTCGACTGACAAAAAAATATTTCTTAGTCTAAATTATTTATTAATTGAGTATTAGTTTCTCCAATTTTACTGAAATTATTAAATATATAAGGGGTTAAATAACACAAATTTAATTTGTTGTTAAAGGGTTTGTTTGATGCAGATTTTTTTAAAGTAAATTTTATGAAAAAGGAAAATTATTTTTTTTGGAGAATGTGTGGTTATAAGTAAAAAAAAAAAAAAAATTGTTGAAAAATATGATTTAAAATGAGCGTAAAAAAAAAAATGATTTTCAAAAATATGTAACAACAGGGACCCAAGATTCATAGAGGCTGCTTTGATTTATGAGTTCATAGTCTCTGGGTGTAAAATGGATATGATCCTTTTGCAGGAGGGAGGCGAGTAAGGCCCGTTTAAATATAGAATATTAGGCCCATTAAAGATTGATTCTAGAAGGTTAAGGATTCTTGGATTGAGAATCTTATTGGATTATATTTTCATCTTCAAGTTGAATTAAAAGTAGGAAAAATAACGCAAAACCATACTTATAAACTTTACATTTCAAAACTAGGGTGATTAGGTTTAATTTTCTAAAATCAGGTGTTAATTATTTATTTTAAAATTAATAATAATTATAAACTAATTGTTCATTTACGTGATGAAATAACCCTCTATTTCTGAATTACACAGTTTTCATAATATTTCTGCACGTAATCACTGATCATCCAAACCACGTCCTTCGCGTTTTACCATAAACCCCCCTCTCTCTCTCTCTCTACAGTGCAGTGCAGAAAGAAACCACGTTTTTCTCTCTCTTCTTCTCTCTACCAGAAATACAGCAACGACGTTGCTCTCTCTCTCTCTCCTCTCTTCTCTCTCTCTACTACAGTAAAGTAACCTCCCACTCCGTTTCTCCACTATTGCGAACCGCACAATAGTTTATTAAATTTTAGTTTCAACAATAGTTGTGTTTGGAATGGCAAAAACTCGAAGTTTTGGTGCGAAAATGATGGAGAAGGATAAAGGAAAGAGGAAATATGTTGAAAGAGATTCTTCTTCAGCAAAAAGAGTTAAAATGTCATCCTCTGGCGGGAAACCCATGAAGAAGGTGAACTCCGATTTTGTGACATATTATTTGAGTAGTTTGTGGCCTGATTTGGGTATTCTGCGTAGGAAATATAATTTTGTGATCTGTTTTAGGTATTTTGTAATTTGAAGGTTTTGTGACTTATTTTATGTATTGCGTGATTGTGACTTTCTACTTGTTTGTGTTATGATTTTGGAAAATTTGTGACCAACTATTTTAGGATCTGGCGGGAAACTCATGAAAAAGGTGAACTCCGATTTTGTGACCTAATTTCTGAAATTTGTGACCTATTATTTGAGTAGTTTGTGACCTGATGTGGGTATTTTGTGTAGGAAATATCATTTTGTGACCAACTCATTGAGTAGTTTGTAATTTGTACTGTGTGATCAATTACTATTTACTTTAATCGAATGTGTTTTTAAAGGAGTGCTGGATTGTTTGCGAATGAAATAGTTGTTGTGACTTTTTACTTCTTTGTGTTATAATCTTAGAAGAGTTGGTCACAGCGAAATGTTTGTGTTGAAGGTCAGAGTAACATTTTTTATTTTACCATTGTGCAGGACTGGAAATACTTAATAAAATCAAGGAATTGGTTTTCTGGAAAAATCACCACAACGCAAATACAGAGTGTGATTACGCACTTTGTGATGAAATTTAAGGCTGCGCAGAGGGCAATTCTAGAAAACACATGTTTCTCCTACTACATGCGTTGTAGGGAGATAGTTGTGCAGCCACAATTGATTCACCAAGTTTTACTACGGGAGGTCAAGCAACCGAATAAGCAAGAGATGTGGTTTAATGTAAATGGGAGATATATTCTTTTTTCAATTGCTGAATTTTGTTTGGTTACGGGATTGAGGTATGATGGGGTCGATGGTCGACCAATGTTAGATGAAAAACCGTCTTCAGTGAAGGACACATATTTTAAGGACTTAAAAGCTGTTACAAGTGAAGATGTCAAGAGGGTTTTTATTTCACTTGATGATGCACCAGACCTTGACGTTGTTAAGATTGGAATTATCTATCTCATCACCTCATACTTATTTGCTACATCCTACCCGAAGGTGGTGGATCAATACATATTTGCACTTGTAGACGATTTTGCCACTCTTGAAACATTTCCTTGGGGTAGATATTTGTTTGAGACCACCTTATTGTCGCTAAAAAAGGGACTATCAAAACAAACTAGTCACTATAGATTGACAGGTTTTTTAGTGGCTTTCCAGGTGTGGTTATATGAGTGCATACCTGCACTTGAGGGAAATGTGGCCACAAGAATTTATAAGAAATATCCACGCATTATTAATTGGACTGCGCACAAACATCCTTCAGTGTCAATGTTGGAGGACAAAGTATTTGGAAATGAGAATGTAAGGTTTTAAATACATTTAAATTGTTATGTAATCATTTGGTTGATTATATAAATTTTGAAATGGCATATGATCAATATTTTTTCATCTTATGTGAAACAGGTTGTGATAAATGACATAGATCCATCTGAAGTTGAGCTCACAATGCCATATATGACAAGTTTTAAATATGAAATTCACATTTATTATGATACGAAATATGATTTGTGACCTGAAGTATGAATATCCTGTTTGTAAAGTGACATATGTTTTATGACTGTGACCTGAAACATGTAACTTGTGACCTGTGACTCTCTTTGTCGTTATGTATGTTGTGGCTTGTGCCTTGTGACTTAGTTTGCTCTTATGCAACTTGTGACTTGTGAATGTGATCGAAAACGTGTGATATGTGACTTTCTTCAGACGATTGTGAACTGAAGTATGAATATCCTGTTTTGTAAAGTCACATGTCTCTTAAGCTTGTGACGTGAAACATGTGACTTGTTTCTTGTGACTTTCTTCATTCTTATATATGTTGTGTACGATCGGTAGATGTGGAGTACTCAAAGCCTAGACAACCAACTCGGAATGTTAGGATCTCTGAAAATCAACTGGGCACAAGTGAGGCAACTCCCCTACTGTCGAAGGTAGATGTTGAAGATTCAGATTTTGTAGGCCCATCACTATATAAACAAACGGGGGCTGCTGGCTCTAGCTCTCGCGATCAGCAAAGTGCTGCCTCACATCCAGATTGCTCATGTGTCGAGGTAAGTAATATCATTGTCTTTTCACTTCAGAACACATTTTATATACAATTTCACTAACTACAAAATTTATCAGGAATGTGGTCGACTGAAGCAGTTGATTGAAAAGGAAGTAACCAAGCTCCAAGCGGAGAACAAGGGGTTGAAAGAGGAGATTATGTCGATGAAGTCAAAACTATCTAAGATGAATGTAAACATGCTTCAATCAAACAATTCTTTGAAGCTCAATGAGGTCATTCAGA